>NC_056737.1:72821601-72839101 GCF_019279795.1 Protopterus annectens | reverse complement strand
GTATATGTAAACAAAATTGCCCACGCTAACTAGTGCAACATCGGGCAACGTTGAGCAATGTTGGGCAAGGTCGGGCAAAGTTGAGCAAAGTCAGGTAAACATGCTCATATTTGCTGTACCGTTCCTTAAGCAGTCTGGTTTGCCCAGCATGAAAATAAAAAGCAGTGACAGGGCTCGAACCCAGGATACTGTGCACAATAGTCACAGTACTGAACAACTAAGCCATGACAGCATTACACTGGCACAGACACTGCAAGACAATTGTACACTAATGCAAACACGAAGAAATTCTGTATCATGACCCTAAAGAGGCATATGAGTAACCTCCCCCACAGGCCTATGCAGACAGAGAACAGCAGGCCAGGTGGTGTGATGTGGGTTGGGTAGGCTATGAAGTCGCAATATAATATACGTGACATTGGATGCTAAGATCCGTAGTACAGTAGTATGCCTCAAGCCAGTACGATAGGCAACAGAAAAGACTGAAATGGTGTACCTTACATAGCAGTGCAGGCACAGCAAATGTGCATAAGTGTCAGGTGAACCCCTCATCCTATGTACACCCACAGTAACAATCAGGTGTTCCCCTTGGTAGAAATGTACAAAGAATAGCTGCCCCCCCTGTATGTAGAAATGTTGATAAGTCTATGCGAAGTGTCTCATGGAAGCCCTGCAGGCACAGCATAATCCATGTTGAGTTATGACACAAAGGTGAGCCCTGCAGTAAAAATACAACTTGATTTTCCACACACATATAGTATAAATGTGTATACCGGGCGTGCCCACACACTTCAACAAATGTAGTGGATTTCATTCAGCAACACACTGAAATGTCATACTGGGCATGCTCACACACTTAGGCCATGTCTGAGTACAGCAGTGGGCCACACATATCTGGCAGTTGCATGTTTCACCCCAGGAACCTGTCACTATTTACCAACCCTGCCTTGTGCACACAGTTATATGAAAACAGACACATATAATATATTGGAACCCTGTCATAATCAAACTATGTACCACAAGTACTTAACTTGTTCACAGAAAGTGAAAAAGCAAAGAAGATCAATAAACCTGCAATCAGTATCATCAACAAACAATGTGCACTCCAAATATTATCCAATCCATGTTCTGGCAAAATAATCTGTGAAGGAGTCCATAGAGAACCATGACGCTTCCTACCGCTATGTCATAAATAGCAATGTACACTCATATATGTCCTGAGTCAGTGCAAACTGTAAATGACTGACATTGCCAACATCCTGTCAGACAGGCCCATACATACATACCACCCTCTCACTGACAAAAGGCCCTATCATCATACCTGGAGATTGTGAAAGCACAAATATCACATATAGAAAGGGTAAACAGCTCCTTCCAAACCTGAAAACATGGCGTCTATGGGATTACATTGTTTCCCTAGCTGTGTCATAAGTGAACTCCAGAACAAACAGAGCCTGCACTTGAACAGTCTGTTGAGACTCACCCTCTGTACAGGATATGAAACTGTTGAATATGTTACAGCAACGTTTGACACACTCCACAAGTGTTGGTGCACAACAGAACATGGGAACTATTGTCTTGTAAGCCTATTAAGCCTGATCTGCAAGGCCATGGAGTCCATCATGATGGAACTCATAAACAGAGCCATTGGGAGCCTACAAACACCCAACCATACCAATTTCGGTTTGGTCATGGGCAGATTATGGTTCCCAAACCTGCTAGACTGTTTACATGGCAGTCACCCAGGACATACATCAATGAAATGAGCTACACACGTCCCACATAGACCTTGAAAAGCCCTTTGCCAACATCCCAGACACATGTCGTATCCACAAAATCAACAACCTGTGCATAAATATGTCTGTCATCTGATGGATTGCCAACTGGGGCACAGATAGATCACAAAAGGTAAGAATTGTGGTCTCCTGTACAAGCTGGTAACATCTGCTGTCCCCCATGGCTCAGTCCTGGGACCCCTCCTGTTTGGTGTATATTTTTCAGAAATACAGTCAAACACACGAGGGCTATGTTTAGCAAAGTTTGTGGATGACTGCCAAAAAGTTGTCATAATCGATGTTTGGGACAACAGAGACAGCCTTAAAAAGGGTCTCAGTCAAACAGATGTGGTGTCAAAAGTATGTCCTCATGCTACAGTCATACAAATACCACATAGGTGCCAACACCCTAAATATGGAGGTGATAATAAGGGATCTATGGACAAATGTGGATAGTTATCTGTACTTCCAGAAACACATTCACAAAGTGGTCAGAAAATCATGCTATGTCTTCCCACAAACTGCCAAGGTCTTTGCATGTAGGTCAAAGGAGGTTCCCTCTACTAATCAGTAATCAGACCCGTCAGAGAGTACCACAACACACCTGCGATGAATCTGACTAGGCACCTTCAGCAGCTGGAAAGACCAATGAAGTACCTCAACAGGAGGATTACTGGCCTCAAACAGTTGCCCCATGCAACAAGACTGAATTTAACTCAATCTGTACTCTGTTGCATACTGTCTACTCAGGAGATCTCTGCCCAACAGACAGGTCCATGTCATGGCAACACTCAGATCTGCTCTGAGTTACAGCTCAATGGCACTAAATATACAGACCCAACTGATATTGCCAACATCCTGGCAGATAGGATCAGTGTTAGCCTTACACCCCCCCCTCACCCATGAAAGAGCACGTCACTATAACGGAAGACTGTAAAGTTCCTGTCATCCGGCTGCACAGGTAGAAAACACTCTCCAAAGCCAGTATCACAGCATCCATGGGACCAGATAACTTCCCAGGCTGTGTTCTACACAAACTACAGAACGAACAGGCACCACACCGATGTACCATGTTCCGTCATAGCCTCACCTCAGACTTTGTGCCTGCTGAATGGTGCACAGCGACGGTTATCCCACTACACAAGGATGGAGATACCACGGATCCCAGGAACTAGCACCCCATTAGCCTGATGAGCCTGCTCTGCAAGGCCATGGAATGTATCATCATACAACTTATAAAAAAGACATTGGTAATCTCCAAACTCTGGACCACAACCATGTTGGGTTTGTAAAATGCAGATCATGTCTCCTAAACCTGATAGATGACATTGAAGCAGTCACCAGAACCGTAGACAAGGGTAAGGTGTTTCGCACAGCCTATGTAGATCTTGCCACGGCTTTCAACACCATCCCACACTCTTGAATTATAGATAACCCCACTAAACTAGGTATAAATTGCTATGTCACAAGATGGGTTGCCAACTGGCTTACTGACAGAACACACACTGTGAAAGTAGCAGACTCCAAGTATGACTTTGGACCAGTGACAAGTGCAGTACCACAGGGCCCAGTCCTGGGTACTGTCCTGTTTTGTATCTACTTCCCTGAAGTAAACTTTAACATGGAAGGTCTGTGGCTAATGAAGTTTCCAGATGACTGCAAATTAGGAGCCATAATTGTAAATACTAAAGATGTGGACATCCTACAAAAGGGCCTCACTGAGACAGATGGCTGATGTCAAAGCCATGGGCTCAAGCTCAATGCCAAAAAGTGCATTGTCATCCCCTTTGGTAAAAACTCTGTAGCCATGAATACAATATAGGCGGTAGTATACTTAACACTGAAAGTGTGAGAAGAGACCTTGGGTCACAGGTGGACAGTGGAGACACCTGTGATAATCACATCCCCACAGTAGTCAGGAAATCCTTCTATGTGGCACACCTCATCACAAAAGGTGTCTCATGCAGAATAGAAGAGGACATTGTTCCCCTCTACTCATCACTAACTAGATCCATAATGGAGTACAAAGCCCCTTTTGCTATGTACCTCACAAGACATGTACAACAACTGGAAAGCTTGCAGCAGTAACTCACAAAGAGCATTAGCAGCCTGAAATTCATGCCATACACAGACCATCTCAAAATGCTCCAGCTGTACTCTCTCGCATATCGCCTACTCAGAGGTGATCTTTGCCTAACATACAAAGCTATGTCAAACACAGAGCTGTTGGACATGCTCCACGTAAAACACTCACAATTCCTCTGTTCTTTGGCCCCCAAACCACGAGTGAAATACAAAAGGAAGGGGTGTATCCATTTACCTTATGGATACCCACACCTTCAGGTTAGTGGCACAGCATGAGGCCTTGGAGACCATGCAAGTGCAACTAACATTGGGCAAAGCTGCTTATGAGATTGTAGCCTGCTACAGATCACCTACCTTGTCTCAGGAACCTCACTCAGTATTCCTGAAAACAGTGGAAAATATAAAGTTCCTATCAAACACCATTATATGAGGAGATTACAACTACCCAAACACTGAGTGGGAGAATTACTTGTGTACAATGTCCTTTGCCCAATGTTTCCCAGAGTTTAAAAACTCAAATGCCCTGGAACAGCTGGTCACCGCGCCCACTAGAGGTGACAACATACTGGACCTGATCATCACCAACATGGGGTACCAGTGTTCCACGACAAAGATAAACCCCTCGCTGGTAATATCAGATCATAAAGTAATCACACTGGAAATCCACATCCTGCCTCCCCCCCCAGTCAAGAAAACCACTGTGAAGACATTTTCAAAAGCAAACTGCACACTTCCCAAGACCAAAGTGGAAAGTTCCAAAGCCCCCTTGCTATAGGATAATGCTATACAATCTGCCGAATCATTTACAAGTGCATTCTGTGAGCATCTACAGGGATGCATGGATTGAGACATGCCAAATAAAACCAAGATGCACTCCTCCAAAAATAAGAAACCAACCTGGTGGTCGTCGCCCATAAAAAAGCTATACAACAGAAGGAGGAAACAAACACATGATAGAGCAAACTTCACAAAAGGAAAGGCATCACTGATCATTATTAGGAAGAAACAATGATCACTCATAAAATAATCCAAGGCCAGTTTCCAAAGACAAATTGCCAAGGAATGTAAGAATAACAACCACAAAGCCTTCGTTAGCTATACCAAACCTTTAGGTGGCAACTTCCAAATATGCTGTCAGCTACTGTCAAATGGCAAGAAATACACTGAACCAACTTACATTGCCCACATCCTGGGGACAGGTTCAGTGCAAACTCCACCGCCATCACCCCCAAAAGGGCCTGTGTCCATCCCAGAAGAATGCAGAGCCCCAGACTTCATGGACATGCAGGTAAAGACAGCCCTCTCCAAAGCTAAGAACACAGCATCAATGGGACAGGATGGTGTTCCAGGCTGCGTCTTACACCAGTCCCAAAAGGAACTACACCCTCACCTACATTCACTGTCCAGACTCAACCTTACCACAGGCTATGTACCCAAAGAATGGCATACACCAACAGTCATCCAGCTCCACAAAGGGGGTGTCACAACAGAACCTGGAAGCCATTGCCCTATAGGTCTTCTCAGCCTGGTTTGCAAAGCTATGGAGCAAATTATCATGGAACCCATAAACAGAGACATTGGGGACCTCCAGACACTGGACTGTACCCAACTTGGCTTTGTTAAAGGCAGATCCTGCCTCCTAAACCAAGTTGACTCATTTGAAACAGTTACCAAGGACATAGATGGAGGTGAAAGTAGTCCACACAGCCCACATGGACCTCACTAAGGACTTTCAACACCATTCCCCACTCTGTCATCATGGACAAGCTTACCAGCTTGAACATTAACAGCTATGTCACAGAATGGGTGGGCAACTGGCTCACAGATCAAACACACAAGTTCAGAGTTGCGGGTGCCATGTCCGACTATAAACCGGTCACAAATGGCATCCCACAGGTCTTGATCCTGGGACACCACCTATTCAGTAGATACTGCTCAGAGGTACAGGCAAGCACGGGAGGAGTATGGCTGAACAGGTTTGCAGATGACTGCTAACTGTCGTCCATATTCGACTCTACGGCTGACACAGACATCCTCCAGAAGGGTCTTACAGAGACAGATACCTGGTGTCAAAAAAGTGCCCTCAAGCAAAATGCCAAAGAATGCATAGTCATCCCATTTGGATACAACAAAGTGTCTAGTCTGATGATGTCACCATCCTACAAATATACCTGTGGAAAGGAGAACTCACAGTAATGTGTATAGCACATCGTGTAAATGTGTACTCCTCTAGTATCATAAAGTATTTAGGGGTTTAAATCCTGCACTTGACAACTGTGTGTGTGTTTGTTTGTGATCTCCTTTGAGAGGAGCAACCTTTTTGGAGACTATTAAAACACCTTAAAAGTGGTATACTTATCTTTGTCAAGTCTGATGATGTCACCATCCTACAAATACACCTGTGGAAAGGAAAACTTCCAGTAATGTGTATAGCGTGTTGTGTTAATGCGTACTCCTCTAGTATCATAAAGTAGTTAGGTAGGGGTTTGAATTCTGCACTTGACAAGTTTGTGTGTGATCTCCATGGAGAGGAGCAACCTTTTTGGAGAGCACTAAAACACTTTAAAAGTGGTGTACTTATCTTTGTCAAGTCTGATGATGTCACCATCCTACAAATATACCTGTGGGAAAGAGACCTCCCAGTAATGTGTATAGTGCGTCATGTTAATGCGTACTCCTCTAATATCATAAAGTAGTTAGGTAGGGGTTTGAATCCTGCAGTTGGTGAGTATGTGTGTGACACTGTTGGTCAATGTATTGTGGGTTTTGCTTTTACTACTGTATGACATATCAGTATGACAACAGTATGTGCATTGCACATGTCAGGTAGCTGTGTGGCAAATACATATACGTACATGTGACCTCAATTATTTCATAGTTGGGAACACTGCTTTCTCCATGAACACATCTGTCATCTTTGCCAGAGAGTGCTGCTGCTTTCCAGACTTAGGTCACATCTGTATGCTTGTGACAAGCCCAGCCACTGCAGTGATCCTGGCCTAGGTCATCAGTGTCACACACACTCATTACAGTTTCTGTTGAATAGTGTGAGTGAGGGTTTATGGCTGAGGTATATTTCAGACCGGTTCAAAAGCAGCAAAGTCTGTCAATGATGGCTATTTATTATAAGTGTACAACAACCTTTGTGGATATGCATGCAGACCCCTTATTGCTTATGTGATCCACCGAGGGATTTCAAAATACCTTTGGAAATGTGATTACCAAAGGAGAGATGACGTAACACTTGGCTGCATGTACACATCGGTACCTGTTCAACATGTTGGTGGTTACTACCTATGTGGTACTGTGGGGATACTATGTTTTGTACAGGTGGATGACTATGCTTTAGTTGGCTTATAGCTTTACAGCATGGGTTTGACAACAGGTATCTGTCTGTATGATACCCTTGTGGAGGATGTGTGTGCCATCTGGAGAATGCATTATAGGCCACAGTATGCATTTCCAGACGTGGACGGACATATCCCTACTGTGATTGCTTGTTTCTAAGAGAGCTATATGCCAAACAGGAGTAGTCTCAGGAATGGATGCAGGTGAATACCACTGGTTACTGGCATAGTATAGTACCTGAAGGATCCAAATGTTACTGTGTGTCCTACATCTGTGTGTCAGTTGTCAAGACATCATCTAACGATTGTTTATGGTCTGGCTGTTGAGGTTATGTATACTAGAAGAATGCAAAACAATGACAGATAGTAACAGTATCACCCATAGCACAGTGTCAAACCATGTCATACACACTTGTGTACTCAAGTTCCACAATGTGTGTAGTACAATGCATACTGGCCACCAATAGAAACTATGGAGTGTTACTGTGTAATACAGGGCATGTCACCCTGCCCATGTGTCCACTATGCAAGTACATGCAGACAGTGCACCTCCACCATGTTCACAAATGTACATCTGCAAATCTGTGCTACACATATCCCACACATACTGTCCACTCTCTAACACATGCTGCCAATACTACACACATCAGCCAAGTGGCACGTGGGTGGACAATACACTATTGGAACTAACACTGGTGTAAACAATACTTCATTGACAATCATAGCTTTAATGCATCATGCCTGCTCAGCTACACTTTCAAGGATATCTTTACACTTTACTGCTGACAACATGCTAACATTGCTATACTGCTATAAAGTCACCCTGTGCATCAGCACCATGGTAGCCTGTTCCTGCATCAATGTTACAGATGACATGAGGTGGCACAGGTTTCATCATATGCACAGGATGTATTGTTGGTTTGCCAGAGGCCTACATTGAGCCATACAATTGACATGTATATGTGTGTGTGTGTGTGTGTGTGTGTGTGTGAGGGCCAAGAGTACTGCTATGGGCCAATGTTGATGTAATGTGTGCGGGTATGTGTTAGCCCTAGGTGTCTGGTTTATGTGTGTGTGTGTGTCTGCATACACACAGTTCCACCATGTGGCTGCCATATACGGGGATTTGTGGGACAGCCACAGACTGTACCTGCCAGGCTTTACAGATCACCGTCCCTGGCCACGGATATGGTACCTGTGCCTGGCAGGTGTGTTACTGACAGTATCAGGTACTAAGCCAGACTGGGTACTATCCTCAGAGGTGGACAGATGTATACTGGACCCAGATCCCTGCTGGGACTATCCAGAGCCATGTGCACATCGTCTTCTAGGACAGTCTATGGACAGCCCACCCCCAACATTGCTGGGGCTGGTACTGGCACTACGGGAGCGACTGTGACTTGAGGGACATCCGTGGCAACTGCCAGCTGCTGATGTTGCTGTCATACGTCCACGTCCACGTCTCAACTGTCTCGCACTGTCCTGACACATGGTCATGATATTGCAGAGGACATCTAATGTCTCACCCCAACGTCTGTCAGTGACCTCAGTGTAATTACGGATGGCACCTGCTAGGTCACGGATACTGTCAATTACAGTGATGTTATGTGCCCTCTGTGCCCTTAGTCCCTGTCTGGTGTACCGTTCCGTACATGCCTGTGCCTCCATGACAGTCTGGAACATGTGTGAGGTTGTAAGACCTGTGGCACATCTGCCAGGGCATGATGAGCAGCAGTGCTCCGACTAAACCCCCTGGACATCTGCCTATGTGGTACCGTTTCAGACATCTGGGTATGGCTGCTGTGTCGGGATGCATGTGCCATAGATACCACACTGTCCTGGCCAATGCTGACTGTACACTGTCCCTCAGCTAAGGGCATTGGTGATGGATGTATTGGCAGTATGACTGTGTGCACGGATGGGGTGGACACTTGTGTACTGCCGATTGGTGGCCCAACGACAGACCCTGGCAAACATGCCTGTGCCTCAACACACCTATCCTCATTATCACTATTTGGCTCAGTGACATCAGGTTCCCTGCTGCAGTGAACCAGCCCAACCTCAGCACCTGTGAGAGGAAGACAGGAAACAAACTTTACGACTTGTACATGATGTCGGAACACATGCACACATGAACACATGCACACATGCACACAAATACACTCCTCACTAAAGCAGACACACACACACACACACACACACACACACACACACACACCAGCAATCCAGAACATACTCAATAGTGGTTGATGGTGGGGTACAGTATCGCAAGCCAAACAGTCATATCGCACATGTCAGCATGCAGGACGTGTGTTGCTCAACAGCATGCAGTGCGAGTGTAGACAGCCCTTGCTAATAACAGTATACATGGCTTTGATGCATATGTGTTATTGTTCAGTGATTGGCCTCACCCTGGTACGCAATGTGTACATGGACACAACATTGCTGTGCAAGTATTAAAAGCTCTGCAATGTCCTGTGCACCATCACTCACAGGTATACATACCATGGCTGGATGTGTATCTGTGTGTCACATAGATATCCATTTCTGATTAGAGCGGCTGTGTCTTTAGCAGATAATTGTGGACACAGGTTTAGCACATGTATGCTATGTATATACACAGGATGAGTGGTGCATGTATACCTGATGGAATACCATTGCTCAACATAGCCATTGTACAGTGGTTATGGTGAGTGTAGGACATATTGTGGGCATGCCAGTGCCAACCATGACATGGCATGCTACAACACAGCTGCAACATTAAACATCACACATACCCAATGTGTGTCATGTGACCTATACACTGAATAGCATTACAAGACATATATGTGTCACTTTTTACAAATGGTGATTGCTATGGATATTGTGTATAGGTGCATATGTTTGCACACACACAACATTGAGGTGCATAGCAATGAATGCTATGTGTAGTACTGTGGTTACTGTAACTGGATGGGGTGTAGTACCATGAGCCATCATCATGCAGCATCATGTGGTCACTCAAGGCTACTAATGTGTGGCAGACCGGCACTTAGCATGTTGTACCTGAATTGCAGTACCATGGCTACATTCACTATTTCACAGTTACATGGGTTTGTAAGGTGCCCAATAGGGAGCATTGCCTAACATGAATGTGTTATGTGTTGAAGAGTGTCGCACAGCCCCATGATAGGCCTCTACCCCTTGGGTATATTATGTGTGCTGTGTGGATGACATTTGGGATACTGGAGTGTGACCTTACAGCGGGGTGTCTGAATACGCCATGTGTAGCATATTAATGTGTACTGCATATGACAAAGTTGTGTATGTTGTGTGCATGTGTATCGACTCTGCTTATCCAGTGTCCACTACAGTGTTGCCATAATTGTGTGGGATGCTCTGTGTATTGCATGTGTTTGAGGCAGCTACTCACGTTACTGAGATGTGCATAGTCTCACAGCAAACATGCACAGCATGCATTATGCGTAGGTGTGTTATGTGTACATGGCCTACACCTCACCTATGATATGCACATTTAATTTGCAATATTAAGTGTAGAACACACTCAGCAGCATGGGTCTGCTGCCTTGCTGTCACACCAGAGGGACCTACAAGGATGTGAGACAGTTTGTCAGTGGCAACAACTGTGGCATTGCTACTATGGGTTTGCAGTCTTACAGTAGTATAACGGTTGGCAGTCACAGGTCTGCAGATTATGTTCCAAATTATCAGTATCGCACAACATCAGGCTCCACATCTTCTAACTACACAGTGCACATCTCACATATGCATGATCTACCAATAGAGGTAACAGTAGTCTGCAGATATGCCATGTTACCTGCATGCACCGTGTCAACTCGCTGGGTGGCTCCGGCCTCCATGATGATACATGTTTGCTGTTGTTGTTGGCCAGGAGCCACCAGGCTCAGGAGCAGCTCCTCCACTCTGGTGAGGGGGGGGGTGGATGGCTACCTCACCACCTGTGGCAAGCTGTTGTCTACGGACATCAGACGCATGCTGCCGGACATGTCTAAGTAAATTACTGCAGTGATGGCGTACCTGCTAATAGGTCCGGTTATGCATGCCTATGTCATTTACCCTACGGACAACATCTTGCCACAGTGCAGTCCACTCATGCTGGTCCTGGCTGGTTCTTGAGAACAGCAGGATGTAGTGCTGAACCAGGCTGGTTGTTATTTGTTCATCCTCTGCTAGGCTATAGGTAGGGCTGCGATGGTGAGCCATGACCCTGGAAGACAATGAAACAATATGGGTGAGCAAGTCATGTGGCACACTTAACATTCTAAAGTACAGATATCACTGAACTGCCATATAGAGCAACCTATTGGCTGTCAGAGGATACACACTTTCAATATCACATATCAGTGCTCAACCCACAACTGCCTGACAGTGCCTGGCATGCTCTATATATCAAACCATGTTCTGCACAGCATCAAAGAGAAACCAGTATGTAAGACTATACAACAGTACATGGCACACTGTATGCGACACAATGCACCACCTAGCCACAGGAGGTATATATCAAGCTAATGCATAAAGAAATATGCCATCCATTGCAATGATTGTAAAGTCCAGTTACAGTATTACCAGTATACCACACTAGTTGTTGATGGCAAACCCCTGCCTAACATATGTGCACATTTGTTAATATAGGTGGCATACTGCTGTACTAGACTATACATGTTGCTAAATATGCACTTATATCCTGTAACACACATATGACCGAGGGCATGTTACAAGCATACCCACACACACATCAGATATACATACAAGACACAAAGGTATGGCAACTCAGATGAGCTTTACCTGTGTACCATACAGTACTGTGTGTCAGTACTTACAAACCCTTATGCCTGAGGTATGTAATCTGTGAGGACTACAGGGAACACACAAAACAGCAGTTCCAAGCAATGTGGACATACACCATACTGTGCTGTTTAGGCCTACAGTTCCAGGTAGTACTACAGTTCATACAGGATTTGGATTCACCAACAGTACCAATCAATAAGCATACATGTACTGCTTTAGCCTACAATGGCACACCCCAGTCGACACCAAGGGACTATGTCAGACTATATGCCATACTGCTTTTTTTGCCTAGCAATAGCATACATATCTTTTGCTGGGATCAGAGCTAGGACACAAAATGCCATGACAGAAACAGTTTCCTACTAAGCTATCACACATATACAGAACTTTGACACATTCACCAACACGTTCACCATCACCTCACATAGCAATTATTGCAACAAGTGCATGTGGGTGTGTATCGGTTCATAGGTAGGTAATAGGCTATTGGCCCTAGGGCCTATAGAAGCCTAGCCATACGCTACCCTGGCATTTGACATACATGTAATTTAATTTCACGTGCCCCTGTCAAGCAGAGCCACAGAGGTGATTCCCGGGGTGTATTTCCTATCTCCCATCTAGTCATCAGGATTATTCATGATGACTGATAATGAAATTGACAGGTGGTTTGTTCCAGAGTATGGGATGTCTCTGAGATAGCAATCTATCCCTCCAGCTTGTTCTGTATATTGAGGTGACAAGGTTGAGGTCCCTAGAACATGTAGCTCGTAGGGATTGTGATCTGTTTACATGGAGCATGTCCAACAACTCTGGGTTGACATAGCTTTCTATGTTAGGCAGAGGTCACCTCTGGGTAGGCGGTATGCAACACAATCTAGCTGTGGTTTTGTGGGACAGTCTGCATAGGGCATCTGTTTGAGGCTGGTATTACTCTTTGTGAGGTATGTCTGTGGCCTTTCCAGTTGCTGTAGATGTCTTGTGAGGTACATACCAAATGGGGCATGGTACTCTATAATGGGTTTTATGAGTGATGAGTAGAGGGGAACACTAACCTATATTTCCCTCGATGACACACCTTATGTGATGAGGTGTACCACGGAGACAGATTACATGACTAGTGTGGCACTGTGATTATCACAGGGGAGACTACTGTCCACCTGTGTCCCATGGTCTCTTATCACACTTTCAGTGTTAAGTAGACTACCACCTATGTGGTAGTTCATGGGTACAGAGTTTTTGCCAGAAGGGATGCCAATGCAGTTTCAACATTGAGCTTGAGTCCATGGCCTTGTCACCAGGCATCTGTCACAGTAAATATGACCCTGTCTCTCTCTCTCTCTCTCTCTCTATATATATATATATATATATATATATATATATATATATATATACACACACACATACATATAAACATCCATTGGTGTACATATAGCTATACATATAGGCACATATACAGTCCACCTTTCATGATCGGAATATCAATTATGCGAAGGTTGTGAGGTATACAGTTATGTAATAATATTGCACAGTCTTGTGCGGAATGCATTGAAGGTGTTCTCAGCCCATGTAGCTTTAGCAGGCTTCACTGGCTGCAACACTGCAAACCTGACAAATCATACCCACAGCGTTTAACCACCACATGTCATATACCAGTACTGTATGCTGTCTTGTTTGCAACACACTACAACCTACATAGAAATATGCACATAACAACCTTCACCAACATATATATGTCCACTCTTCACAAACAGTTGCAGTATGTCCCTTGCTCTATGCACATGTACAGATGCTAATATATCTGACACAGAAAGATCTCTCCGTATGTGTGTGCCATACACACACACAAGGTCCACACTGTTGTAAGTCCGTGGACCTCAGGGCTGACCTGTTGGGCCTTGCTGCAACATGAACAGGTGTCACATGTGAGCACACAGTAATATTAGAGGGTGTATATATAGCTGCAAATGCTAGGTTAGTATACTAGCCTGGTAAAGCAGTTGCCAATGCTAAGCTACACGTTAATATGACTATCATGCATTTGTTACTCTGTCACATCCATGTTTATATAGCTGTATGCGCTACTCCCCCAAACAGCCATTGTACACACTACTGTACAGAACACAGATAACATGGATCAGATGTTTGACATTTAATGCTGAACTATATATGTCACAGTTATATCCCACCGCACACAGCTACACACTGATTTGTCCATGGCAGTAGTTATGCAGGGCATCTGTGCATAGATACGTACTGCTGCCACATATGGATGATTCAAAGTATGTAGAGTACTCTTCAAAAACATCTACTACATGCCAGTAAATACATATCTGTTACATACCTTTCCTTTGTTTTTTCAGTTCCGTGTGTGTTTTTTCTTTTTCTGTTGTTGATGTTGATGTAGATGTCGGTGTCTGCCTGTCTGTCTGTCTCTGTCTCTCTCTCTGTAACAGCAATGGAATGATATGTGTGGACAGCAAGTACAGCCTGCTTTTATAGGAATTTGCACATGTGCATGTGATGGCCTCTGCACCAATTGGTGGCCACCATTTGGTAATTGCATGCAGCCTGCTGTGTGGTGATTGCAGTACTCACTGTCATAGCAACCCAATGCTATAAATTGCTAAGTCAGGTAGGCGTAGCCCTTTCAGCTTTCCAAAGTGGGGCCCATGCTTGTTTGCTGTGGACACCATTGTGTAAGTCAGAAGGTTGGTATATTTCTTATATCTGAAGCTAGGGGTGTAGCCAGTGATTTGAATGTTGTACTCAGACCTGAATGTTGCCACTTACAGTACACAGTTGTCAGTGTAGAATTGTACTCACCCTTACAAATGCTAACACAAGATACATGGGAGTGTGTAGTTTCTTTTCTGCTTATACAATTAGCTGCCATACATAAGTAGTTATTGAGATGTATTCATTTGGCACATGAACTGTTTGTGAACTGCTATACTGTGAATATTAATGTACTCACTTCTACACAGTTTCTGCTTTTTTATTGTTGACATCAGCACAGGGTGCTCAAGAAAACTGGACAATTCCAGTACTGAGTATGCCTACCTACATCCTTGGTGGACCCTGAACACACAGGTATTTTGTACATTTGGGTGGGGATTATCCTGCTATGATACTGTGTGGGGGTTGTAAAGTGCTGCTGTAACATTATTTACTGCTAGAATGGCTGGTTCTGTTATCACAGTCATGTAATGCAATTCCACAACAACTGCTGGTAAAGTTCCACAGAACAGGTTTTGTGTTATGGCATTCCTATCTTTCCTTTACATTCACTCATTCTGATGCATGATATATGGCTTAGTGGTACTTCATGCAGTCTAGTGTGTTCAAGGTCCGGGGTTCGAGACTGACAGAGGTTTTTTATTTTGCTGCTAAGCAGAACAAGGGCCCTCACATGCAGGGTAACTAAGGCACTTTTAAGCAGTTGTAAGCAGGTTTGTGCAGGTTTGCGCAAAGCTTAGCAATACTTAGCTAAGCGCACACAAGCGCACAATTGTGCAAACCCGCTAACTACTGCTTAAAAGTGCTTACTCCCGCTAAGCCCTGCGCTCATTTCTTTGAAAGAAAAGAAAATGGGGAGATAGGAAAGTGGTGAAAAAGGGGCACAAAGAGGGAAAGACAGTAGGGAAAACAGCTCGGGATGTGCAGGACGGGTGTAGGGAAGGTTCATAGCTGCCCATTTCTTTAACAGCAACAGCTGTGCATATGCTAGAAATTTGGAGGGAAATATGAAACCTTCCACCCCTGAGAGAGGGTGAGGACAACAAAGTATGTTGTACTGCCAATTAAATATCAGTTTATGTGTCCAGCGGACATGTGTGCAAAATGGGCAGCTATGTATGGGGTGTAATTTTTGTTTTGGGAGCAGATTGCCCTTTTTTTTTTTCAGATGAGAGTGGAATGTGGGGTAGGGGAAGTGGGTATATTTGGGGAGGTAGGTAGGGGATGTAGACAGACAGGACAAACAAACAAGACGGATACAGGGGTGGAATATGACACATGTGGTAGGTGAACACCATTGACTGGGAAGGATGTTTGGAAATCGTAAGCCCATGAGCCCACAGATGGCAACAGTGAAACTGAGATCCCCATCCATGGGCAGTCACCACTGCACCTTCACAGCCCAGAGGGTGGCTGTACTGGGGGCTGCACAGGCAGGGCAGGCTCACCCGTGAGTCGTGCCTCAAGCTGGCGTAGAGGATCAGCGACTGAACGCTCAATCTCCCTACGCACCACAGCCTGGACCGTTCGGAGGGTGATAGGTGGCCCTCCTCCGGCCACGCTTGCATGGGGGGATGAGCCCCATCCCCTGCAGCGCTTCCACCTGAAGGTAGCACAGGGCCAACGGAGGAGGAGGTCCCAGGCTGGGCAGGTGCCATCGCCAGCTGAGGTGGGACAGGTGGGTCCGCTGGGACCAGCCTTCCCATACGTTCTATGTTTAGGAGGATTTAATGACAATATGGGTTGGTAAGAGCCAACAGCATTCCAAATTAGTTGTAACAGCATGCAGTATTATTCCCATTAACCCAAAACACCAGAGTTCCAACAGTTGAACAGCAAGCATAATACATGCGTATAGAACAACAGTGGACATTCCAACAGCATGCAGGATTGATTGGTGGCAACAGGCCACCAAGATTGTGGCATTTGAACAGGGCACATGCATCAAAGTAAATGCAGATATTTATAAACCAATAGGACATATGTCCCAACAAATGTTTTGAGATTAGACATACCCATTGACGTGTGGAATTGCATTGTTTATGCACATACAGTAGGGTGTAAAAAGATACCTCCATTAACAACTTATATGTACTTATAGTTTACACTACATTCCTATTGACTGCAGGTATATATCCCCTACATGTATTATTACACTAGGCAATTTTAAATTGTGAAATGGGTTTTGCTAGTTCTTTATATACCTGACCTGTATCTGACATACAAACTGCTCAGGATGCAGATGTTACTGCTACATATTTATATATTTTATTTATATTTATATATCTACATATCTGGATGTGTTCAGGTGACATTATCAATTATATTTTAACAGCCCCCTACTTTTCTAGCAGCACACTGACATTTCTGGGGAACACAATAACAAGCTACTCATGTGCCAGATTAACCTATACATGCCAGCCATTAACCAACAGTTGAGGGCTGTATATATGCTTAATAGCTACTGGCACTCCCTTCATCCACTTTATATGGGCCTACCCAAGTGTGGGTTGACAGTGCTTAATACAACAGTACTATTTCTATAATGCAAGAGTACAACAACATATCAAGAAAGTGACACGGACACACTCCAGGAATTATACCTTTATTAATTACATTACACACTTTTCTAGAGGCTCTCATTTATTTGATATTACAGTGCATGCAGAAGACTTATTCAAGACATATTATACATTTATTAATGGGTTACAACACTCTTTTCATGCTCTCACTTATTTTATATAACAA
>NC_056737.1:72809101-72814101 GCF_019279795.1 Protopterus annectens | reverse complement strand
CCTTTGTGAGTAAAATGCTGTTCCATAGCATTTGAGTTTATAAATTCCAGGAACCTTAATAGGTGTTGGAGCTTAGATTAATGCCCCAGTCTATAAGTTCTTAAGTAGTTGGAAGTCCTCTCAATATAATGGTGTTTGGGAGAGACCTCTTATATTTTCCAGTGTCTCCTAGAAGGCCAAGTGGGTCTCCTGGGTTTGAGGGTGGTCTATAAAGCAGGCTATAAAACCCGGAAGGGTAGTTTCACCCAAAAGTGCTAGCTGTACATGGATAGTCTCATTTTCGTGGCTGTGACACTAACTTGAGGTGTGGGGTATCCTCTTTGACTCATTGATAATTCCCCTGTGGTTCACCCAAGTCTTTGTGGTCAAAAAGTATTGGTATGAGGTATTAACCTGGTAGTGCTGGGGTGCTCCGGGAGCCTTCTAAACCAGGTTTCTGTTACCGCACAGATATCGCATGTTCTCCATGCTAAGGAGAGCCTCTCGAAAGTGCATGCATCTCTGAGGTTTCAGACTTCTGGCTGCTGGAGTAGCAAATACTCTTAGTTTCTTATCCCTTGTGATACCTATGGAGGTGGGTTTGTCTTTGAGCCTGCCTATAAAAGGCATCTTATGGGGTGGCAAGAGCCTTTAAGCACATCCAAAAGCCCAGGGTGACAGGTGCAAGCCGCTCTTAGCGGGCATCGCGGCTTTGTCGAAAGCATGTCATCCCAGGCTGACAGGCAAGTACTGGGATCCCTCTTTGAATGACACTTCAATACTTAAGCCAATTGTTGAAATTCGATTATCTTATCTCTCATGGGCCAGGCATCATTCTTGGTGAGGGTAAGATGCTACCCAAGCTGTCAGGGTCATACTAGGTTCGGCTTACATGCCCAGAGAGCTCCTCTATGTCTCTTTCATGTACAGTCCAGGAGTGGATAATGCATTCTAGGTCATTCACACTGTACGCGAGCCAATGACTGAGCTTCTCAGCACATTTGTAATTGCCTTGGAGTGACCTGAGTGTTTTCTTGTGTTTATGTGGCTGGGATCCTATTGCTGGACAGGTGCAGCTCACCGTTCCTTTCTCCTTGCCCAGCTCTGGTGAGCTGGACGCCAGTGTGTCTTTGATTCCATAGAGTTACCTATTACAAGTGTATCAGGTGTGCTGTTTTAGCCTTAAAGGCCTGTGACTGTTTGGTACACTGGTTTTGTGGAGCTATGTGTTGCAATGCGTGTTTTGTTTTGGGGTAGCGGTTACTTGGGTGTCTGCTTTGGAGGTCTCCTGCTGCTTAGGGTAGATTTTTATTTAGAGCCTCCAGGTATGTTTCTCTTTTGTGTGTTTATGTGTTTGGTTTGTGTTCGTGGTAGGTCTATGTGAGACTGGAATTGTAGTGTGAGTGTGTGGTTTCTCCCTCCTGACTGGAGCCACGCCCAGTACTGAGGTGAGAGAGCTTAGCCCTGCAGTTTCCATATATGGGAAGTTGTGTACTCCTGCATGTGTTGGAAACTTGGTTGGGAGGAGGGGAGAAGGCCGCCCCTGTGTACATGAGGCAGCTAAAACATTGCCTCAAGATTCCCATCCTACCAGCTGGACCGAGGAGGAGATTGACAACTGACCTTTTTGGACATGCTTAAATAGTATTGGGAATTCCTTTATAATTTGAAAAAAGGGCCAATAAACAAGGTACCTGGCGCGGGGAGTTTTGTGAGGGTAGTGCTTTTAATTTTTAGTGCTGGACTTATATAATTGCCTTTAAAAAGTGCTAGCGCTTTTTAGAGTGGGAATAGGGCATTTATTATGAGAACTAGATCAGGATCTATGGGAAAAAGTGAAGAGCAGACCTTGGTGGAGCCGTAGGAATGGTTTAAACCCACTGCCGGAGCTGTCCGATGCCGCGCTTTATATGCCAAAGCCTACCTAAAGCCGCCTAAGGCCAGGAATTTATAGCCGCAGCACCCCACCAAACCAAATGTATCGCCACCAGATTCTTGTGCTGGGAACACTCCTCCAGAGTATAGATATTGCCTCTAAGCTCCCCACCGCCACTGGTGAACAAAGCAGCCTTTATCCAAGAAAGGAAATGGGCAACACAGGAACTTTTCCAAAAGTCCAGAATACAAAGCCTGTATTTGACCAATGGTGGTCAGGAAAAAGACGTGGAAACAAGGATAATTTTTGTTTTTTCTTTTGCAACAAACAGCAGGAAATGCAATAAATATGTAAATATTGTATTAGCGACTTTGAGTGTTTAGCCTCAACAGGTAAACAACAAATAGGACAAACTTTAAAAGTGCAGGTGCAAAAACAACTTTAAACAGTTTAAACAGTTCAAGAAGCAGAAATTCCCTTTTGCAGTTTAGCTATTAGATCAGACAGTCGCTTCCAGGTGGAATATGACACATGTGGTAGGTGAACACCATTAACTGGGAAGGATGTTTGGAAATCGTAAGCCCATGAGCCCACAGATGGCAACAGTGAAACTGAGATCCCCATCCATGGGCAGTCACCACTGCACCTTCACAGCCCAGAGGGTGGCTGTACTGGGGGCTGCACAGGCAGGGCAGGCTCACCCGTGAGTCGTGCCTCAAGCTGGCGTAGAGGATCAGCGACTGAACGCTCAATCTCCCTACGCACCACAGCCTGGACCGTTCGAAGGGTGATAGGTGGCCCTCCTCCGGCCACGCTTGCATGGGGGGATGAGCCCCATCCCCTGCAGCGCTTCCACCTGAAGGTAGCACAGGGCCAACGGAGGAGGAGGTCCCAGGCTGGGCAGGTGCCATCGCCAGCTGAGGTGGGACAGGTGGGTCCGCTGGGACCAGCCTTCCCATACGTTCTATGTTTAGGAGGATTTAATGACAATATGGGTTGGTAAGAGCCAACAGCATTCCAAATTAGTTGTAACAGCATGCAGTAGTATTCCCATTAACCCAAAACACCAGAGTTCCAACAGTTGAACAGCAAGCATAATACATGCGTATATAGAACAACAGTGGACATTCCAACAGCATGCAGGATTGATTGGTGGCAACAGGCCACCAAGATTGTGGCATTTGAACAGGGCACATGCATCAAAGTAAATGCAGATATTTATAAACCAATAGGACATATGTCCCAACAAATGTTTTGAGATTAGACATACCCATTGACGTGTGGAATTGCATTGTTTATGCACATACAGTAGGGTGTAAAAAGATACCTCCATTAACAACTTATATGTACTTATAGTTTACACTACATTCCTATTGACTGCAGGTATATATCCCCTACATGTATTATTACACTAGGCAATTTCCGTTAAATTGTGAAATGGGTTTTGCTAGTTCTTTATATACCTGACCTGTATCTGACATACAAACTGCCCAGGATGCAGATGTTACTGCTACGTATTTATATATTTTATTTATATTTATATATCTACATATCTGGATGTGTTCAGGTGACATTATCAATTATATTTTAACAGCCCCCTACATTTCTAGCAGCACACTGACATTTCTGGGGAACACAATAACAAGCTACTCATGTGCCAGATTAACCTATACATGCCAGCCATTAACCAACAGTTGAGGGCTGTATATATGCTTAATAGCTACTGGCACTCCCTTCATCCACTTTATATGGGCCTACCCAAGTGTGGGTTGACAGTGCTTAATACAACAGTACTATTTCTATAATGCAAGAGTACAACAACATATCGAAGAAAGTGACACGGACACACTCCAGGAATTATACCTTTATTAATTACATTACACACTTTTCTAGAGGCTCTCTCATTTATTTGATATTACAGTGCATGCAGAAGACTTATTCAAGACATATTATACATTTATTAATGGGTTACAACACTCTTTTTCGTGCTCGCTCTCTTATTTTATATAACAATACATGCAGAATAATTACTAACCTGCCTGGTGGCACAGCCTTAGCAGCCTGTCTGCATAGGCTTGCTGATTCGCAGCATGGACACCTGCAGCTGTGAAGTAAATGAAGTGATATTGAGACATATACCTATCCATAATATAGACTACAATAGCAATTCTTACATACTTCATTCCATGGCTACCTACTCAGTAGTGGGGCATTTTCCATCCCACTGGCCTCCTGTATCCACTGGTTCAGTCGGTCCTCCTTGCATCTCTTCAGGTCTGAATAGTGGTGTCTGACCTGCTCACTAGTCCAAGGGACGCCTGTGGCACTGTTGAGATCATGTGCTAGACGGTTCCAGGCTTCCGCTTTGTATTCAGTGCCCTGGAACTGGCCCTGCAGGAGTCTGTCATCATGATTATGGATGAGGAGCCAAACCATCACTTTTGACTCCTCAATGCCCCACCGTTGCACTCAAAAGCAAGAGCCCTCTCCAACACCAGCCATGCTGCCTGCAGATGGGAGCTACAAACAATTATGGCAAGTATTCCTGCCTATGGGGCTTAAATATGCCTCATTTCCCACACTTATTTGTGATTGGCCGGTTTTGGAAAATCTCAGCTGAAAGCACACCTGCTTAGCACTGGGTAAAATTTTGTTAATATGTATGTGTGTGTTGAAAGTGCATGCATATCAAAAGCTGTCATGGCTTAGTGGTTCAGTACTGTGATTATGGTGCACAGTATCCCAGGTTTGAGGCCTGTCATTGCTTTTTATTTTACTACTGGCCAGACCGGCTAGGAGGTGTGGCTGTGTTTAGCCAACTTTGCTCAACTTTGCCCAGTGTTGCTCTATGTTGCTCTACAGTGCTCTACGTTGACCGACATTGCGCTAGTTAGCTCAGTGCGCAGCTACGCGCAAACATGTTTTGTTTGCGCTAGTTGGCGCGATGCGAAGCTCCTCGCAAAGCCATTGCGCTAGTTAAAGCAGTGCTAAGCTATGAGCAATTATACTTAAATGTGCTTAATGCTATTAAACTTTGCTTAGCAGTGCTTCACATTGCTTAAGATATGTTACTTATGCATTCATCAGTATGCATAACCATTTCACCTTCTTATATATATTCACTACTACATAGGCCATTTCAATG
>NC_056737.1:72791601-72794101 GCF_019279795.1 Protopterus annectens | reverse complement strand
CAGAGATGATCCTGGAGAGGCGGATGTACTGCCCTTTGCGCACATTCTTCTTCATGAAGAAGAGGTGCTGACTTCTGAAATCCAGGAAGTTGTTCCTGTAAGTGTTCTTCCGGTACACATTGGATGTAAGGCTGCCAGTGCTGGGGTCAGTGGTTAACTGAGTATCAAGGAAGGAGATGTGGGTCCCTCGTCCTGAGACTACAAAGTCTAGGTATGGGATGCTGTTTGTGAGTGCCGTAAGGAAGGTGTCCAGCTCGGTGTTGTCACCCTCCCACACGAAACAAATATCATCAATAAAACGACGATATAAGTGGGCTTTGTGGAAGCCTTGTATATGGGTCAAAGTCTCCTTCTCCCATGTGCTGAGGACTAGGTTGGCAAAAGAGGGGGCTATTAGGACCCCATCGCCACCCCCTTGGTCTGTAGGTGGATGGCTCCATTGAAGCAGAAAAAGTTGTTTCTCAGAACCACTGCGGTCAAAGCTATAAGCATTTCAGTTTTAAAAACATTGAATTTAGCATGCTTGTTGAGAAACAGTTCTAACGCTTCCAAATCTTCCCTGTGGGGGATGTTGGAGTACAATGCTACTACATCTAGTGTTACTAACATGCATTTTGAGAAATCAATATTACTCTCATGCAAAATGTTTAAAAAGTCCCAGGAGTCCTTGATGTAAAAATCCGTCGCCTGAACTAACGGGTTGAAAATGAAGTCCAGGTATTCCGATATTGTCTCTGTCTTGGTTTTACGGTTAGAGATGATGAGCCTGAATGGGGGGGGGGGGTCAGTGGGTTCCTTGTGTACTTTGGGGATGCTGAATGCTCTTCGTAGGCTGGGATTATATACCGACAGAAAAACAAATTCCTCTAGGGTGATATGCTGCTTGCATTCCAGGGTTTTGAGCAGCTTATCGATGGTAGTGAAGCTTTTGTTCACTTTGTTCAAGGTCACAGCCTTGTAAAAGTCCTGGTTAAGCAGCAAATTGTTAAGTTTTCGTACATAGGTTTCCTGCTCCATAAGTACAAGGCTCGTTCCCTTATCTGCTTTCATGATGCACAGATTGTGATCCTAGCTTAAGTCCCGCATGGCATCCCGTCCCACTGGTTCAGAGGTTGTACAATTTGTGGGAGTTGGGCTCATTAAGAGGCCCTCTGAGATCTTGCTCACACACTTTTTGGAAGGCTGAAAGTGTGTTGTTGAGGGCTGGGGTGAATACACTCTTTTTTCTGGGGGCTTCGAGTGTATCAGTGTCATCGGAGGATTCTGAGTCTGTGTCCTCTGTGTTACTCAGAAGCACTTTCAGATTCAGTTTTCTGAGATCCAGCAGAACGTTGGTGATCTGTGTTCTGTGCGATGGTAAAAAGGAGAGGCCCTTGTTTAATAAATTCACATGGGACTCTGAGAGATTTCTGTCAGTTAAATTGAAAAGGGTGCTGTTGAGTTGTAACTCCTGCTCCCCTAGCACCTCCTCGTGGAGCTCCTAGTGTTCATGGGTCTGCCAATGTGTATCCAGTGGCTCAACCCTCTCCCTCTGCCCGTGGTTCTCAGTCCTCCCCTCCCTCTCCTGTTGTTCCGGTAAGATGCCCCCATGCTGAGGGCTGGACTGCCTGGTCCTTGTTGCCATAAAAAAGGCTGCTGGGGTTGCTCTCTGTTGAGCTCGGTAGCACCGTTGGCTGGGGTTCCTGCCGTGGGGGCAGGTACAGGAGGAGGGGGCTTGGTGATAAGCTCTGCTTGTTGCATGGGAGCAAGTGTAACCTGCAGAGGAGGTGGTCCTGTGGATGCGGTGGTGGTCATTGGGGGTTGCCTCTTGTAACCGCTGGTTGTTCCTGGATGTCATTCATCAGGGAATTTGTATGTGGTTGTCCCGGTATTGTTGTAGATCACGGTTGAGCTTTTTCTGTTTCCTGAAGATGAGGGTGGCTATGTTCCTGGTGATTTTGGGAGTAATATTATCAAAAAGGTGCTTGTAGTTTCCAAAGTCAGGCTGTGCTAGGATTTGTTCCTGCAGTTTGAGGATGTCCTCCTTCATTAATTCCAGCCATTCCTGGTTGTAAGTAATGAGCAGGTTGAGTGAGGAAAGGCCTGCTTCATTGTATAACTTGACCAGGTCAGTGAAAATGCCTGTCTCTTTCGTGATCCCATTTGGGAATCTGTAAAATCTGAGTCCTTGTGACATGATCTTGTGGTGGACGCAAGATCATAGAAAGTAGATGTCGTACTCAATGTTTTTATAGGTGATCATTTTCCTTTCCAGAATGTAGATCAGGTTTCTGCAGGTCGTGTTGATCTGCTGTGAGTCAGCCCTGATCAGAATGAGTTCCTTTTGCTGAGACCTTCTACGAAGTGTATAATGGACCCCATGGCTGGATTATGTGGTGGGGTTTCTGTCTGGTTGCCTCTCGGAGTGGTTGCAGAAGGCCTGTGTTCACTCAGTTGGTTGCTAAAGTTGGGCGGCGTAGCTGGAGGCGAGAGGCTGGAGTTGGACACTGGTGAGAGGCTT
>NC_056737.1:72784101-72786601 GCF_019279795.1 Protopterus annectens | reverse complement strand
GACCATATAAGATTAGGGTTCAATTTTGTGGGGGGACTTGTAACACCCCAGGGGTGGTTTATTTAGCTTGGTGTCATAAATGCCACAACTATTATGTAGGGAAAACAGAAAGGAAATTTCGCAAAAGAATTTACGAACATTTGTACAGTATTTCCAAGCATGATGAAAATAATGCATTATCCAAACACTTGGAATTATTCCTTGACCATGGTTTTTTGTTTGGCATATTGGAAATAGTAGGTAAAGATATAAGGGGTGGTGACTGGAACAACCAGTTGTTAAGAGCTGAGGTGAGATGGCAATTAGAATTAAATGCCACGGTCCCTCCTGGTCTCAATGACCATGTAAGTATTAAACCTGAGCTAAAATACAGAGCTTATGTATTATAAATTATATATCTTCCTGAGTGTTTGTTCATTCATTTCAATGTTTTAGTAATAAGTATTTCCACTAAATTAGATATTATCATTTGTATATAAATTTGTATATAGTAGTAAATAATTGTTTTAATTATGTAGTTTTAAATGTGAGAGCTTTTTGAGAATGATGTTTTTTCCTTCATTTCCCCTTTAAATATTAATTGCTAAAGGACTAATTAATTATGAGATTTGTATTTAAATGTGTGGATTTAAAGATGGAGTGTTCTGATGAAGTCATTTGACGAAAGCGCTTAACTTTTATGTCTTGTTAATAAACTGTGGTTCGAGTTGGATACGTGTGCTGTATTCGTGTTTGAGGCTGAGGGACATCGGCTGGCTGTTTTTCTACTTTATTACTGGTGTACATTGGCACTTTTTGGCTTTGGACTGTTTTTTCTGTGCTGGTCAGCCTCCCGTGACCTCGTATGGAGAACGAATTATCCCCGGTATTTGAGGACGAGTTGGACTCTGTCCCTTTCCAGTGTGGGCAATTGTGTAATGATGAGAACGTGAGTTTACATCAGTTAGTCTTGAATTTGACTAACAAGGTGGCGGAACTTCAAGAAGCTGTGGTGCGGTTGCAAAATCCATCTCTTCCTGTTTCCGGTAGTGAAAACCTAACCACCCAGAAGGAAGCAAGAGACGCTTCGCAAGGGACGAGTTGTAGACTAAATCAAGGTCAACGGAACGGTGCGTGTGATGGTGAATCCAGATTAACGGTTGCAGGTGGTAACGGGAATACAAACCGGAACACTAGTACTGTTTTTAACTACAACAATGATCGACTGGGGGACTGGAAAAAGGCAGATTATGGGTTTTTTAAAAATGGAAACGCTAACGGCAGAGACTCTCTGGACTCAAGGTTAGTTTCTCTTGAAAACAAATTGTTTAAAGTCCGAGGGTTACAGTGTGACAACGCGTATTTGCGAGAATGCATTGAAAGGAAACGAGTCCCTAGGGGCTTACGTACTTATCGTTTTCCTAATGGTTTAAAGAAAGGCCAACCTGAAGTGGCCGAACTGATTGAAATGTTTGATAGACACGGACTTGAATTGCTGGAGTTTATTATTAAAATAAACAACAAGCACATTAATGGACTTTTAAATGACATTGATGAATACAACAATGTAATTTTAAATGATGCAAATTTTAACAAAATTAATTTTAGGTACAATAATATATTTGATAAAGTGGAAAATGAAGTTGGTAATAACATTGAAAGGAAAAAAAGAAAACTTTTGAGGGATGAACATGAATATCAAACTAAAAAGGCCTACCCCTTACCTAAGGCTTATTGTGATGGGGAAGAAGGTGAGGGTTTTGGTCAGACAACAGAGGGAATACAAGCTAGAACAGGATCCAGTGTAAGACAGGGTGAGAATAGTAATACCTATGATTCAGAATTTCCAGTATTAAGGAGGTCAGCTAGATTACAACATAAAAGTAGTTTTCGTGATGATCAAGTTTTTTTAGGAGCTCAGGGACCAATAGGGAGGAAAAACAGTTACAGGGGCCCACCAACTTGGAAGAAGAACACATACCATTAGATATTGGTATAGATGTTTATGACAATGACCCTATCAGGTATGACTTTGATGGTTTACTCTGTATTTATAAAGGTTTTAACATTTTTAATTATGGTGGGATAGAAATTACTAAAGATATTTTTCATCTGTTTATGAAAGGTATTAAATTTGTTCCTTCATACAAAGTAAAAATCAGTGATACCTTGACTGAATTAAAACTGTTTGTTAGAAAATTGAATCTAGGTCTACTTTATAAGGACTCAAACAGACAGATTAATACTGAAAGAAACAGTTTCTCCTTTAAGAAAAAAAGTTGTTTTAACCCTCCTCTTCACCCCTTACTAAACACTTTTGAAAATATGTGTTGTCAGGAAATATACAAGACTATAAAAGAACATAAACCAAGGTTTTCAAATTTAACAACGAATGAAAAAGTAATGTTAGAACAACTGAGAAATAAGAAAGATTTAAGGTTTATGAAACCTGACAAAGGAGGTGGTATGACAGTGGTGAACAAAACTGATTATAATAATAAAATTACTTCCATGTTACATG
>NC_056737.1:72764101-72774101 GCF_019279795.1 Protopterus annectens | reverse complement strand
CTGTAATAGTATTGGAACCATTGCTTATGTTCTATCACTGTTTAAGAACTAGTGTAGTCAAAACAAACAGTCAGTACATGTTAATTTGCCCATCTTAAAGCACATTTAATGTTCAGAGAGTCATTAAGTCCTGGATGAGTGTCCGAGTTTAAAAGTAACTGCCACCTCAGTTCTTTTAACTCTAACAGAGTTTCACAGTCTCCAAAAACTGTCCAACTTGTTCCAGTACTATGAATTTAAACCCGTTGAAGTTTGTGCATAGTGCACTGTGCTTACCTAGCGCATTACTGTCGTCTTTTCGTCTGATGGCAGATAAATGTTCCTTTACTCTATCAGATAATTTTCTGATAGTTTTTCCCATGTAAAATGCTGGGCAGGAGTTACATGCAGCAGCGTACACTAGGAACATGGCGTGACAGTCAAAGTGGTTGTGAAATTTGACTGTTAGATCACAGTGCACGAAAGTGAAGCTGATGCCAGTCCAGATGTGTTTGCAAACTACGCAATGATTACTAGTGAACATACCTTTGGGACCTCTGTTTGGTACAGGCTGAGGATAAAAGAAAGGTTTATCTTTTTCAAAAGACATTTTGAGCGTGGTGGTCCATTTATAAGAGAAAGTGGGATTTTGTCCCAGAACTTTCTTGAAGTCTGCATTTGCTCGTATGATGTTCCAGTTTTTTTGCAAGACTTCTCTTATGTTTCTCATGTCTCTACTGATAGGGAGCGGGTAACTGCAGTTCCTATCTGTGGAATTATTTGTGTAATCATTGCGTTTAGGGATGAAACCATGCAGTAAGATTGGTTTATGCCATGTGTGTCTTTTTTCTGCTACTTCTGTAAAAACTTCACTTATTAGTTTTTCAGAGTAGTATCTCTTCTCGAACATGTGGTATAAGAATTTACATTCTTGTAAAAAGGTACGGTCATCAGATATAATTCTTCAAAGTCTTATGAACTGTCCTTTTAACACATTCCGCTTCATAAACAAAGGATGTTGGCTTCGAAAATCAAGAAAATTATTTCTGTAAGTGTCTTTGCGATACACATTGGAGTTGAGAGTGTATCCTGGGTTTACTATGGTAATTTCAGTACCAAAAAGTTGATTTTATCACCGCATCCTGATGTCACAAAGTCTAAATAAGGTAGGCTGTTATTGAGGTTCTGTATGAAAATATCAAGTTCATTTTTGGGACCTTCCCACAGAAAAAAGATTAATCGTCAATAAAGCGTCTATAAAATGTACTTTGTTGAATTGTTCCAGAAAGGACAGTGTTTCAATTTCCCATGTGCTTAAAACTAAATTCGCAAATGCTGGGGCCATTTTGGACCCCATAGCGACTCCTTCAAGTATGCCCGTCTTAGTGCTGACGTGGTAGAGACACTGATTTCCCTTACCACAGTTGTGTTAACCAACAATTTCTTTCATTTCAACATCCAAATTTATCAACAAGTAAAAGAAGTCGCTATGGGGTCCAAAATGGACCCAGCATTTGCAAATTAAGTTTAAAGATACAATGTTGAATACAAATGCTTAAAAATTACTCACTCTAATATATCTAAATTATGCATATATCTGGTTCAAAACTTCATAAGTGTTAAAGCACATATTATGTATATAAGTCATAGTTGATAATAATATATTAAAGCTGCTAAAACCATGTCACACTGTGCAAAAATTATATAAACATGAACTAAAACGTACAAAGTAAATATAAACATATATATATATATATATATATATATATATATATAGAGAGAGAGAGAGAGTGCACTAACACCATATAAAATATAATGTGTATGTGTATGAAAAGGCATATTGGAATATAGAGATATCTGTGTAAGTATAAATATGTGTGCTTGTATGTATATAAATGTATAGAAAAGACAAAAATATATTTAAATGTATGTGTACATATGTAGATAAACAATATATATCCACATAAGAAATGCGTAGACAACTTAGTGTGTCATAATGACAAAACTAAAATTGCAATAAGTTAAATAAAATTAAACATTAAAATTCTATAATCATAACAGTCAATTCTTAAGTGGACGAGCTTTTAAGAACAGTTTCAGGGACACCATATTGTTTAAACCTGGTGGTTTATCTGCATTAAACAACATAATCCATTTTTGTTCTGCAACCTCCGTGTCATTTGACAAATTGCCCCCTCTAAATCTCTCTGGCAGGACTTGTAGAACAAGGAATGTAAAATTGTGGTCTGGTCCCTTGTTCTTATTGTGCATGGCTATAGCACTGCTCTCTTTACAATTCTTGATGCACCTGTAGTGCTCCAGTATTCTCTCTTTCAACTGCCTATTAGTCTTACCTATGTAGAAACTAAAACATACTGTGCAACAGGCAAGATACACTACATTAGATGTTGTACAATCAGCATATTGGCTGCTATTAAAACTGAAACCCTTACATGGGTGTACAAAGCTTCTACCACTGTGAATATATTTACAGGCTGTGCAATCTCTGCATATGTAGGTACCCACTCTATCAGATCTATTCTGGATAGTTGATGTTTCTTTCCTATAACAAAGGTGACTCTTTAATGTTCTATTATTCTTAAATGTAAAATTAATGTTCTATTATTCTTAAATGTAAAATTAGGTTTAGGCCCAATAACACCTTGTAGATCACTAATTGTAGAAAGAATGCCCCAATTCTTGGTAATCACATTACAAACAGAATTAATATTGCTAGCAAATGTTAACGGCATCCTTGGGGTATTATCAGTAACCCCTTGGATAGGGTTGGTCATATTGTTGTTAATGGTTTGAGTATTTGATTCATTGCTCCCTTCTTCATAGAAATAGGGTCTGCACCTTCCATTTCTATTACTCCAACCTTCGTTAACACATTTATCTATATCGTGTGCATTATATCCCCTCTCTAGAAATTCCATCTTCAATAGTTGTAAAGATCTAGCTAGTTCACTGTCATTGTTGAACAATCTCATAGTCCTGTAGACTTGACCCTTAATGATATTCTGCTTGGTGTGGTTAGGATGCATACTTGTGCTATGCAGGTAGTTGTTTTTCCTAACAGGTTTCCTATAAAGGCTGGTTTTGATGTGAATTAAATCATCCTTCCTAACCTTAACATCCAAGAAATCAATCTCATGTACAGAATACTTAGATGTAAACCTAAGGAATGTAGTAGTATTGTTCAAATAAGCAAAGAATTCATTTAGATCAGCCTCATGCCATTCCATAACAAAAAATGTCATCCACAAATCTAGTGTACCAGCTAATATGCTTGCTGTATTTAACATTAGATAATACATGAGTTTGTTCCCATTGTACAAGGGAAAGATTGGGGTAGCTATTGGAACAAGTTGTGCCCATAGCCACGCCAACTTTCTGTAAATAATAGTTCTTGTGAAAAACGAAAACATTGCTGGTCAAAATGATGTCCAACAATGCACAGATCAACTCACATTTATTCCTAGTGTGATTTGCATTATTAAGTAATTCCCTTACATTGTCTATGCCCCATTCATTGGGGATGACAGTGAAAAGTGATTCTACATCCATTGTCACAAAGAAACAACTGCTGTCACCATTAATGTCAGCCCATTTCAGTCTAAGAGTTTCCAGGAATGTTTTGGAGACTTTGAGCACAATGTCACAATTTTTCAGTAATGGGTGTAGATTTTTTCAACAAGAATGGAAAGGGGCTCTGTCACCCATCCTTTGCTAGATACAATGGGACGCATTGGTGGTATATACAGACTTTTATGAATCTTAGGTAGCCGTATACCTCAGGAATAGTAGGACTACTCACAGTAAAATAGTCAAATAATTGCTCATTAATCATCCCTGTAATCAACATATCAAAAATCAAAAAGTAAACCTTATCTGTAATGTCTTTCACAACAATGCACGATACAGATTGATATGTTACATCATTATTTAACAGTTCAAACATTTGTTCAAGATATTGTCCCTTGTCTAGGACAACAATCCCACCTCCCTTATCTGCAGGTCATATCTCAATGGAGTTCATTAGTTACAACTCTTCCAGGTCTTTGTATTCAGATTTGCTTAAATTATAAAAAGTCTCAGTACAAATATCAGCATTTAGTACCTCTGTAATCTGTTTGTCACATACTTCAATAAATGTGTCTATTATAGCATTACTGGGAGGAACATATGTACTGGGCTTCTTAAAAATACATTTGTTCGCTTGAGTGTTAGTACCAAATATAGGTCTTAAAGTTAGACTGCGGCCAAACAGATGCAAATCTCTTAGAACTTCAGGTAGATGTGCTTTCTTCGCTGGCACAAAGGTTAAGCCTTTATTTAACAACATAGTCTGAGTTTCAGTAAGCGTATGAGAGGAGATATTGAAAATTAAACCTGCCTGAATCTCTTCCTGTTGTGCCCTTCCGGACTCATCGGTATTTGCTGTTGCCGATTCCTTGAATGTCCCCTGATGGGTAAGGGGTTCTGTAGTAAAAAATGGTTCACTTCATTTGTTGAACTGGACACTGCTGATGTCATCATTCCATTGCTGGAAGCTTGCAGGTGCCTTCCATCTTTTGGTCTAACAACTGGTATGCCTTCTCCATTTGGAGTCGGCTTACTCACACCCATTAAATCTGTTGGTGATGGTACAGAGCAGTTTGTTGCACCTGTACAATTGATAGCCATGTTGCTGCTTTTCACGTACGTCGCACGTGATGTAGAGGGCATGTTAGATGACTGCTCATTCAAAATAACACTTCCCTGCCTCACTGTTGCGATTGGCTCTTGCGACGCTAAATGGCATGTATTATTCAGAGGGGGGCATTCTCTAGCCCAAGAGAACACATTCCCCATTTGAAAATAGTTGAAATCCCTATTTAATTTATGTGTCTTGACATTCAATAGCCTTTTTTCATAATTCAGAATGTTGTCATGTAAGGTTTCAAGTTTAACACCAACCAATTCAGAAGGGTAAGAATCAAGTATTTTATCATATAGAACATTAATCTCCTTAGCCAGTTCATCTTCTTGTGGCCAAAAAAATCTATCAGAAGATGTAAATACCTTGCACTGCATTCTAGATTGATAATTTGACACTGCCTGAGTAATTCAGGATAGACCTGTCCATATGTGGGCATTGTCAATACACAGAGACCTCTATGCACAAGATTATGCTTGAGAGATGCCTCAAAATGAAAACGTTGCCATTGTAGGCATTTAAATTTATATAATTTGTTCTCTAGCTCCTTATATACACTATTAAAATTATTCTGTTCAAAATCGTTACTTACTGTTGCATCCGATAAATTTAACCCTACATTTAAAAACGGGTTGTTGCTAACAGTCAGTAGTCCATTGAACCTTCCTGTTGATAAGCCAACTGTATCCTTGAAGTTGTTTCCATTGACTGTGTTCGTAGATTCAGATGTAGATGATTGTGTACTTCCATCTGCCATGTTCAGTTTGGAGAGGAAAAAATAATTGTAGAACGCAAAACACAAAAATCCTCTGCCAACTGATGACAATGACAGTGAACTAGCTATATGTGTGTGTGTATATATATATATATATATAATATATATATATATATATATATATATATATATATATATATATATATATACAAACACACATATGTTTATATTTATGTTGTACGTTTTAGTTCACGTTTATATAATTTTTGCACAGTGTGACATGGTTTTAGCAGCTTTAATATATTATTATCAACTATGACATATACATAATATGTGTTTTAACACTTATGAAGTTTTGAACCAGATATATGCATATTTTAGATATATTAGAGTGAGTCATTTTTAAGCATTTATATTCAACATTGTATCTTTAAGACTTAATTGATAGCATGTGCTTCTACTATATAAGGAATGAATTGTTTTTGTGAGTTGTCTGATGAAGGGGCACATCCCTGAAAGAGCTTACCTGTTTTATAATAAACTTCCTAGCTGTGGTACAGCTGGTGTCTGTTTGCTACTTTAACTATATTTATTTTACACCAGCTGTTTTATTTGTTGGCAGAGGATTTTTGTGTTTTGCGTTCTACATTTGAAAAAAGTTGCCTTTGTTTGACCTGGTCATGTTTGCTCATTTTGTATCACGATCAGTAGACTACAGTCTGGAGATAAGTAGAGTGTTTGCCTTTAAAACTCCTGTTAGACCAGTGGGTATGTAATCCAGTCTCCTAAATGCCCAAATGGCTCTTTTTCCTAACCAGGCTGCCATCTCTGCTGAACAAGACAGTTTACAAAGTAGTCCAACGTCTGCTAGAGACTTAATACTGTGCCCAAGATGTGCTTATTTGTAGCTTTCAGAATCGCTTTCATTGGTACAAGTGATACTTTCATGCCATTGTACAGAGAAAATGGGAGAATTGAAGATGAGTTTTTTTTTGTTTTGTTTTTAACGTGCATTTTTTCCTTTTGAGAAGTCCTTTGTGCAGACATCCTGCTGTGCCATGGGGCTAGTACCTGTCCCTCATTGTACAGGACATTCCCTATTGTGGTACTTGCATCCTGCAAAGAAACACAAACATGGTCAATGTCTTGAGAGTTTAGGAGAAAATAATTTTTTTTAATTTTGTCCTTATAGAAAAAAATATTATTTTGTATCTGAAACACCTTTAATATTGTATGAAACATTAAACACTACTAAAATTCCACAAGAGAAATTATTTTGACAAAAAAGTAAAGTTTGAGTCTTTGCTTGAGCTCTTGCTATAAGTTGCCCATCAAAATTTCATATTTCTGTAGAGTGTCCTATTTTGTGCATATAAAAATTTGGCAACCTTAGCTATTGCAAACTGCTTGAGAAGGGATCAAAGCCAATAAAATAGCAGGGCAAGATAAAACCATGTACCAGTTTTAAATATTGCTCTTTTAAGGTTAGAATCTTGTTGGAATGACAGGTTTTGCATAAAAGCACTGATTTTCCTGAAGATCTGTCTGAAATTCAAGTCTCTGTCATTATTTAGTGACTATTTCAATGACTTTCTAGAAAAAACACACATTTTATGAGGAACAGACTATAAAGGAGGCATAAATCTAGAAATTCTGCAAAATTTGAGATAGTTGAGTGGTATGTTACAAAATAAGATTTTAAGGTTTAATGAAGTGCAAACCGCTGAGAATGAAAGCAACTCTTCATTGGTGCTTCTATCAGAAGTGTCTGTATTCATTGTTTAAGGCTAGAGGGAGCGCAGTGCAACATTATGGGAAGGTAATGTACGAGGCTTGCCTCAGTGCTGGCTTTATCCAACTCCCTGAACAAGTAGCATATTCTGATTTGCTTCCTGTTTTCTAGTGGTTACCCATTTTTGTACTCCACTGCTGGTGTTGACTGTTATGGGCTTCTCCTTTTATTACTATTAAGCACTTCAATGAACAAGCACACTCAAAGACTAGAATGTGAGAATTTTCTTCCCAAAACATTATTTATAACTGTTATTGTAGTGTAATGCCTTGCTAAAGAGGTAAGCAGTTGGACCTAATTATATTATCTTTATTTTAGTTTGTTAGAAGTGGCAAATACATGATTCTGGATTTCAGGCATGTTTTTTTATTCATGTCTAGGATTTGGAGATCGCTATACATTCTGTCTTTGCTCTGAACTGTATTTGTTAGCTGGTAGTCCATTGAGCTTATGTTTACCTACCCTATCTTTTCTTTCATGCCTTTGTTACGGTTACATAAGTTTTTCTGCTACAGTTGTAGCTAGAAAGTGAAACACTTCCCATGCTGCTGTTGCTGCTGTGTGTTGGCACCTGGCTGTCTAAAATTAAACTAATTACTTTCAGATAAATGCATGGCTATTCATAAAATCAGGTGCTGTCAGTCATGAATTTCCTATACGCAGCCAGCAGGGAACAGCAGTTTTAGTTGCAGACCATGAAAACATGTTACAAATCACTGATTGCCTTCACATCGTGCTGATCAGCTTCATGACTTACAGCTATTTTATTTAGGTATTTGGATGTATATGTAGCAGCTTGTTATCTTAAACTAAGTATATATTGATAGGTGTGTTTGCGTATATGTATTTATTTATATATATATATATATATATATATATATATATATATATATATATATATATATAAATATACGTGTGTGTGTGTGTGTGTATATATATATATATATATATATATATATATATATATATATATGTATATAAATATACGTGTGTGTGTGTATATATGTGTGTGTGTGTGTGTGTGTGTGTGTGTGTGTGTGTGTGTGTATATATATATATATATATATATATATATATATATATGGGTCCACTTCTAAATCTCGTATCTCAAAATCTCTAAATTTAAAATACTGAAACCAAAATCTCTAAAGCATAAAAAAAATACTGAAACTCAAAATATTGAAAAAAACACAGGACAGCAACACTAACTATATTGCAACACAACTACATACAAAAATATATTACTCTTCTCCAAGTATAGGCAGGGGGGCTGCCCCCCCCTGCACCCCTACATGAGGGGGGCTGTAATATACTTAAATATATCAACTCCGAGATTGCACTTCACTACACTAAGACGATTTATGTTGTAGTATAGTACATTAAAAGGGAACATGACTAAGGTTACAACAGGCAGTCATGAAGCATGTAATGGTATGTTTGCAATTTTCTTCTGTGGAGTACGATCTCGTAGTTGATATAGTTAAAAAGCAGGGGGTATGGGAGGCTTGCCCCCTGCTTATACTTGGAGATGAGTAATATGTTTCTGTATGTTGTTATGCTGCAATATAGTTAGTGTTGTTGTCTTATGTTTTTATCGATATGTTGAATTTTAGTATTTTGACTTTTCAGTATTTTGAGCTTTAGAGATTTTGGTTTCAATATTTTGAATTTAGAGATTTTGAGATTCGAGATTTAGAGGTGGACATATATATATATGTATATATATATATATATATATATATATATATATATATATATATATATATATATATATATATATATATATATATGTGTGTGTGTGTGTGTGTGTGCGTCTGTGTATGCATAGGTTCATAGGTGTGTACTAGGCTAATGACCCTGGAGCCGTTTCAAGCTTAGCCCATGGGATTACCCTGGCATCGTGCCACCCAACCTTAGTTCCCAGTGCATCTGTCGAGTAGAGCCACTGGAGTGATCCCCAGGGTGAATTTTCTATTTCACATCCACTCATCAAGATTTCTCTTGAAGAGGGCCAGTGAGGTGCTCTGCTTGACATATATGGAAAGTCTATTCCAGAGCATGGGCAGTCTCTGGATTATGAACCTGTCCCTCCTGCATATTCTGTTGATTGTGGTAATAAGGTTGAGGTCTCTGAAGTGTGTGGTGTGGAGGGAATGGGATTTCTTTAGATGTAGCATTTCTAACAGAGCTGGGTCAGACATGGCTTTGTAAGTCAAGCTGAGATCGCCTCTAAGTAGGCGATATGAGACAGACAGTAGTTGGAGTTATTTTAGTCTGTCCATATAGGACAAGTGTTTAAGGCCTAGGATACTCTTTGTGAGGTATTTTTGTGATCTCTCCAGTTGTTGCAGGTGTCTAGTGAGGTACTTGCCAAATGGGGCATTGTACTTGATGATTGGCCTAATGAGGGAAGAGTAGAGGGAGACAATGACCTCTTTCTTACTGGATGCAAAACCCTTAGTAATGAGATGTGCCACATAGAAGGACTTTCTGACCACAGTGGCAATGTGGTGGTCAAAAGAGAAGTTGCTGTCAACCTGTGTTCCCAGAGCTCTTATAACACCTTCTGTGTTCAGTGGACTACCATCAATGTGGTAATTCAAAGGAACTGGGTTTTTCCCAAGGGGGATGATGAGACATTTTTTGGCATTGAGCTTAAGACCATGAGTCTGACACCAGTCGTTGGTCTCAGTGAGGCCTTTCTGTAGGATGTCAACATCACTTGGGGAGTTCATAATAGCTACCAACTTGCAATCTTCTGCGAATTATGTCAGCCAGAGTCCCTTCGTGTTGGCCTGGACTTCAGAGAAGT
>NC_056737.1:72734101-72759101 GCF_019279795.1 Protopterus annectens | reverse complement strand
CTTCTTCTGCTTTATTGTGCATGTACTCAAAGCACTGTAATCTCTTTTCTTTGACCTCCTCTGCAAATAGAGTTATTTTGGCTTCTTCTGTTATCATTCCATCATCTGCATCCTACCATATAGAGTATATTTGTGTTTGTCTCTATAATATGACATAAAATAAAACTTTACATACACACAGACATACATAAATATACACAGTACCTATTTACAGTGTACCTAATCTCATTTCTCTTCACTCTTCTGAATTTTAGTCCTGTACTTTGTTTAGAATGTCATCAGTAGATAGCCTTCGTTGCTGCATCTCCTCATCCACAGATATATCTCTCTTGAGGCACCCTTTTCTTCCTACCCTAATATGGCAGGGGCCCTATGGTCCCTTCATTCTCAACCCAGGAATGGAGTGAGCTCATGTTACCCATTTCTCTCTCCCTCGGTGAGAGTGCTGGAAGTTAGAGAGCAGTCTAGTGTGTGTGTAAGGGTTCTGAGGGTCTCCTCCTACTTCCTACCTGTCGCCATCTTTGTGATGGCCGGTGGCTGCATGATGCTATGGTGTGAGTGCACCTCTGCAAGTGAACTACCTGATTTATAGGTGCAGCATACAGCCCTATGACACTGAGATGTGTCTTGATGCAATGCCATGACTTGCTAACTGGGTCAGCAGCTCATTGAGATCTGTCCTCCTTCCTGTCCCTGGGATTGTTGTCTGTTGTTGGCTACTCATGCTATTCTCCCCACCCGGCCCTTTCAAATTCTTGAGATTATATGGAGTTTAGTCAGGTCTTCATCCCTGTTTGCTACAGAGTTGGGATTTTATGACATCTTTTTATTTTTAAAGTGCTTACTGCCAGTCACATTTAGGTACAAAAGTGTGTGCGTGTGTGTATGTTTGCCAGTAGTGTTTATTATAATGATGCTTTTGCATCGGCTTGCTTGCATGTACAAACACCGCATGTTGCTTTAGGTATACAGATGTTTCTGCAGGGTTCTGGACTGAGGTACTGCTTTTATAACAAAGTGAATGTAAGGATGCAGCTGACCCAAATTCTTTCCATCCCTGTCTATAGTTCTCCTGAGCACAAACTATAAAGTTTTGTTAAAATGTTGAAATAGCACATTTGCTTGTGTTTGGTGGTGGTTGGTTCTGGTATACTGATGTTCTTAACTGTTTTACCTTTAATAACTGAGATGGTTAATGCATCAGCAGTGGGATACCTTTGGTCAGCAAGGATTTGGTGGTAAAACTGGAGCTGAATTTGTTGGTCAATTGATTTGCTATATCTTTTGGCTTGTGGTAGGTGGTTTCATTTACAATTACTTCTGCAAATTGTTGCCTTTGAGGTTGCTGACCTAGCCAAACAAGGCCTTATAGTCATCCTTCGCCTGGGAGGCTATTTTTATCCCAAATTTGGCCTTGGTAGAATTAATTTCTCCTCTGAGTTGTTTAGACATATGAAAGATTTTCTTAACCTGCTGGGCGTTGCACTTTAATTTTTGCCACAACTTTCCTCCTTTTGTTAAACAATCTGTTTATATTACTGTATTATATTTAATGTAATACATTTACATTTATAAAATGTCTTTTGAAATAATGTAATGTATAATATTTGTCAAATTTTTTTTTGTCATGCAACCTGGAGCTTTTCTCCCCATGCCACCACTGAAAATGAGTAACCCCTTTGGCCCAGTTGGACTTTCCCTGTAAACAAACAATAAATAAATAAAATTAAGATTCCATTAGGATGGTTTATTTCTTGGGTTGGTTTTCTGTTTATTCTTGATAGGCACAGCTGTCTTTATGAATCTGTTGACATGACTGTTTGTACATCATCTCTGTGAACAGATTTGCATAGGCAGGAGTATTCTCAGGGCTTGGGGGTGAAATTTTTCCAGATTATCACTTAATAGTAAGAAGTTTGCCTTAGTTTAGTTCATTTGTTTTACTTGGTTCCTAAATATTCCATGGTTAGTAGCATCCTGAGTTTTGTTTTTTTATTATAACGGAGATATATTTATGGTCCAATCTGCAGAGTTCTCTAATATTAGTGAGGACCAAACCCAGTATGTTCTTGCCCCAAGTGGGTGTATGAACTGTCCAGTCCAGGGTGTTTGTGTTGACAATGTCCAGGAATTTCTGGGCCTGAATCTTTGGGGTCTGATATGATTCCCAGTTTATAGTGAGGTTGTAAAAATCACTCATGGATATGGTATTGGGTTAAATGGTAAATGACTCCAGTAAGTTTAAATATGTGTTATGGGTTTGTTGCATCATAGACCATATGTATGGGACTTCCCTATGGTAATTTGGACATGCAGAAGCTCATCATCATGTCTGACCATCCTTGAGGTATGACTGTCTTTTTTTGTGTAAGTTGAGACACTTCCAACCTTAGTCCCTGCCTGTGCAGTAGCTGATCTAAATGTGTGGAAGGCAGTGTAGCCCTGCAATGCTGGGGTGCTGTTTGTGTCTTTTAACCATGTTTCAGTAACTCCACAAACATCTGCATCTTCTAAGGTGAAGAGAGCTTTGGAGGAAGTGGAGTTTCTTGTTAAGGCTCCTGGCATTGAAAAGTAACACACCTTTAGATTTTCTAGGGATAGTTTTGCTACATCAGAAGTTGTCAGTTTGCCATTGCTTAAAAAAGGCACAAAAAGGGTGGACAATGTTTTAGCCAGTATTTGAAAGTCTAGTGGGGACAGGTGCAGACCATCCCTGGCAGAGCACCGTGGTCAGTCAACCACATCCTCCCATGTGAAGGTAAATGCTGCTCTAGGGTAAGCTCATAATGGCTTAGGGCACATGGTCCAAGAGCTCCTTCTTGTCTCTTCATGTAGTCTAGGGAAGTACAGCTCAGGTTGTTTATACCCACATGGACTCTGAGCCAAACTGGTACTTGCAGTCCAATGACCTGAGTGTGCATGATTTGGCAGATTCTGTCCCTTTATAGACAGTTGACCATGACTCTTTCCTCACTTAGCCTGGTGAGTGATACATTTGCATGCCTCACAATGGACTTTCCTATGATCAAAATGCTGGGTTGTGTGGTGGTGTGCCTTACAGGCTTAGATATTGAGACTCCATGGGATGTGGCAGTATGTGTCTTTATTGTTTTTGTTGAGTGTTCTAGAGGTTGCTGAGGGCACTTTGTTAGAATGCAGTATCTAGGAAATCTTTTTATCTTGGGAGATCATATTTTAGCCTCATCAAATGTTGGACCTGTGTGTCTGCTCCTTACTTAATGAGGTGGGTGTAGTGTGTGTGTGTGTTTGTGTGCAACTGGCAACATGTTTGTTATTATTTGTGGTTGTATGAGAGTCTTCCCTCCAATGATCTTGTATAACTACATCTCTCCCATACAGAATTCATTTGTTGGCGAATTACGTGGTTGTCAGCAATTGCTGCATTGCCTCAAGAAGCTGCAGAGATGGCAAGTAATTACTTGTCCATGGCAATCTGTTCTTATTACGTCTTCTGTAAGGGGGTGATGTTGGAGATGTTTACAGCTGGCTAGCTTGGTTGCTGTACGAGTATCAATTCCTATCAAGACTGTTTAAGACCAAGCTTGAGGGGTACATACTTCTCAGTGTGCAAACTACCTGCTCCCTGTACAACTGAGTACTACGAATTTTCAGGAACAGTTTTATAGGGAAAATTTTAGTTCTAGGTACCTGCATCATCACAGGGCACTGCATACCCCTGCTGTATAATGAACAGTGTCATGCAAATGCAACTGCTTTATGCAGGTGCAAACAGTCTCAAAACAAATAGCTTAACCCAGAGCCAATCACATAATTTGTTGGGGTTTTTAAATGTTGAATCATAGCTCAGAATGGATTTTGGTCTCCCTCCTGTGACAGGAGAGGGAAACAAAAACTTCTTAATGTAAAAGCATTGTCTGAATGCCCAAAAAGCTGAAACAAGTCTAGTTACAACTAATAAGCCAAGTAGATCTGCAGGAAGAAACAGTAACGGGCTAACATCTAAAGCACTATAGTGGATCAAGAAACACAGCAAATAAACACAGATGTCAGAACAGCATACATAATAAACAACAAATTATGGAGAGAGGACTTTGTCTTGTCTAGTATTTATTCCACAGGACAGAATTCTTTAAGTAATCGTATCCTGTAGTCTGTCTCAGGGTATTGGGATTCATGGTGTCTTCCATTTATACTGTTCCCAAGATGCATTTTCACATGAGGGGACTTGAGTAGATCGTCATTAAATGGAAGCATTTACTAAAATTAATTAGCCTTTGTGATTCTGGTTTACAGGAAGGGCAAGGATCACTTTAAATTATGGGTTATGGTGTACTCAAGCATACACATAACTAACAGTTTACTGGTTATTCATAATTGTGTGCCTACACACATTTTAAGACCAAGCAAGTCAGTCCTGCTTTCTGAATCTAACAGTGATTGCAATTCCTTTTTCCCCACGTATTTCATTATATTTATTAAAACTTGATGGCAGCACAAATATAGAAGGGTAATTCACAATTTTGCTATTTAGCAGTTCAGCATCTTTATCTTCCTTGGTTTGTTTCTTTGGTTTGAGACGTGATCTGCCTTTTACAAATCCAAACTGGGTAGGGTCCAGAGTTTGGAGATTACCAATGTCTTTGTTTATGAGTTCCATGATGATACGTTCCATGGCTTTGCAGACCAGGCTTGTCAGACTAATGTGGCGGTAGCTCCCAGGGTCCGTCGTGGCTCCCCCTTTGTGGAGTGGGATAACCGTCGTAGTGCACAAAGAGAGGAATACCAAGGAGAAGCGGTCCAAAATGTTAAGATTTTTTATTCACAAAATAAATAAATGAATGAACGCTGTTGCAAAATCATGCGTTTTCGTCCTCCATGGACTTCATCAGATACACTGTGTTAAAAAAACTGTTGATTTATATACATACACGTCATTACCCTAACCAATCATAAATTCCATTTAATTAGTTAATTAAATTTCCAACTTTAAAAACTCGTTTATTTATGTTATACAATTCATAAAACTTGTTAAATAAAATTAATATGTTATCTTAAAATACTAAAATATGAAAATACTTTGCTAGTTCAAGTTTGTTCAGGATATTTAGTACGTTGAAAAATGTCCTTTGTGAATACATAAAATTTTGAGCAAGTGTATTGCCATCTGGTGGTTTGTTTGGGTAGGTGTTATTCCCTACTTGCTTTTAATTTTAGTAATGGCTGAATCGAAATATATTCGTTCAGTCCTGGATCTTTATTTGCCTCAAGTAATAATTGCCACCATAGCTCTCTATAACCAATACATTCCTCCCAGGGCCCACCCTTCAGTTCCTTTTTAATTTGTTCTAAAACAAAGAATCTAAACTTGTATTCACCACATATTGTGGTGTGCCTGTATAGTGCATTCGTACCCTTACACTTTTTTATATCATACATATGTTCATATATACGTCTTCTCATTGTTCTTTCTGTTTTTCCGACGTAAAATGATGTGCATGTGATGCACATAGCTAGTTACACCAATCCCCTGGACTCACAATTGAAGTAACCTTTGCCATTTAACCATAGCTGTCTACTTGCTAAAAAAATACTTTCTTTGTTTATGATATGTTCACATTGGTTGCAGGAACCACATTTGAATGTACCTGTCCTGCCTGAATTTGATCTATCACCTGCCTTGCTTTTTTTGTTCTTCCCGTTCTCCAAAATGTGCTTAATATTTTCTGGGTTTCTAAACACAACTCTAGGGGGTACCCCGGAGAGTCCTTTTAAATCTGTCAATGAATTAAATTTCTCCCATTCCTTTTGAAACACTTCTTTTACTTTTATATTTAAAGCATTGTATTCCAATACTAGGGCTTGTTGGTAGTTGGACCCGTTTTGTTTGGTATTGTTTTGTTCTATTTCTTTTTCCCCTTTTATCGGTCTAAATCTTCCTTTCCTACCTACCAGGACCTCTTCTTTTATTTTATCAATAAAATCTTTGGGATAACCCCTTTCCAGAAACATGCCCATTAGGAAATCACATTCTATTTGGAAGTCAGAATCCAAGCTAGACATTCTTGAACCCCTAACCAATTGCCCCTTCACCAGGTTTTTCTTACAAACAATAGGGTGCCCACTGTCGAAGTGCAAAAATGAATTAACATAGGACTTCTTCCTATGTACTCTAGTTTCAAAAGATTTTTCTCTTTTCATTATTTCCACGTCTAAATATGAAATCTTCTCATAAGATGAGGTATAAGTGAATTTGAGGAAGTCAGTGGTTTGCCCTATGTATGTGATAAATTCCTCAAGTTTATCATTACTTCCCTTCCAAAATATTATAATGTCATCTAAAAACCTCTTGTACAATGTGCAATAATTAATATATTCAGATTTGAAAATATATCTTTCCTCCCAGTTTGCCAGGACTAAGTTTGCGAAAGTAGGGGCGCAAACTGCACCCATCGCTACCCCTTGAATCTGTTGAAAGTATTCACCATTGTGTAACAAGAAATTATTCCTTAATATTATGTCCATTAAGCTTGTACTTGCTATTTTATCATCATGTGTAAGCTTTCCATCCCCAAACACTTCCTCTTCAAACATCAAAATTCCTTCTTCATAGGGAATTGATCCGAAAAGATCCACAACATCAATCGTCACAAAGATTATCTCACTATCAAAAACATCCGGGACTAAACTTCTCAAAAGATCCCAGGAAATGTTTTCTTTGTTTGTCCAAATGTGCTTGGTCTTCACATCAACAAACCTGGCTAGTGGTGTTGTTTTTCTACCACTTGCCGATACAATGGGTCTGAGGGGTGGATTTGTATCATCTTTATGTATTAATATAATGGGATCCTCGGTTTCTCTTTTTTCAAAAATGTAAGTGTTTTAGGGTCTATGATTTTTTCCATGGTCATACCATCCAACTTAATATCAATATTCCTGTAAGCCAAGTTGATTTCATTTCTTGAAACCACTTTGTATTTACTGTCATTCCTTAGTATGTTGTTCATCCTACCTTCGTATCCATATCATAATAACAACAACTCTCCCTTATCAGGTTTCATTACCCTAAGACCCTCATCGTGTCTTAATTCATCCAATTTATTCTTTTCATTAACTCCTAAGTTATTTCTGAAGCCTGATCTATGTTCAGCTTTCTTAATGGCTGCTTCCATCACCTTTTCAAAATTTTTTAATTGTGCATGGATGGGTGGGTTGTAAGTGGACCTATTTCTTAACAATCTCTGTTCTTGGGAAATTTGGTTCCTGTTCACAATTGCGTTTATATCCTCATTAGAAAATAAAATTTCAAGGTTCATTTTCCTTAGGAAAATTTTCAAATCCAATAGGGTTTGTGTTCTGTTGCCTTTTACTTTCGGTATGAACTTAAAACCTTTCTCTAACAAAGTGAAATGCTCCTTGCAAAGAACCAGGCTACTGAAATTGTAAATGGTAAACCCATTTAAAGTACATTTATTGCCTGACTGGTTAATAGCTTGAGGTATTGATGGTGGGAGTGGTAGTTCTCCATTCCTCTTAACCCCCCCCCCCACCTCTGAAAATTTCCATTTTCCCTATTGTCCATTCCTATTTCCCTTTCATACCTTTCTAAGGGGGGAAAATCTATGTCATAATCATAGCTAAATGTGTTCCTATCTTCATTCCTGTCTATTATTAAAATTTGTGTTATTAGGTTTAGGGTAACTGACTTCACATTCATAATCTTTAATGTCTCTTCTTAATTTGTCCATTTTTCTTTCAATCAATTCCTTACATCTACCATCTATTTCATCCTTCAATTTATCATATTTCTGCTTTTCACCGTGGACTTCGAATAACCGTCGTAGTGCGCCATTCAGTGGGTACAAAGCCTGAGGTGAGGCTATGATTGAACATGGTACTTAGGTAGGGTGCCAGTTCATTCTGTAGTTCGTGTAGAATGCAGCCTGTGATATTATCAGGTCCCATAGATGCTGTGTTCTTGGCTTTGGAGAGTGTGTTTTTTACCTGTGGAGCCGTGATTATAGGAACTTTGCATTCTTCCGGTATAGAGATGGGCTCTGTAGGGGGTGAGAGGGGGGTAAAGTTAGCACTGAACCTATCTGTTAGGATGTTGACAATATTAGTTGGTTCTGTATATTTAGTGCCATCGTGCTGTAACTCAGAGCAGATCTGAGTGTTCCCATTTAGATTCTTGACATAGCTATAGAATGCTTTGTGGTTGTCTTTAGAGTCAGTGGCAATTTTGTTTTCATAACTAGCTTTGGAGGATTTTATGAGGGATCTCAGCTTCATACTGAGGTTGACCAGGGAGTTCCTCCAGTCATGGGATTTTACTCTTTTTTTTTGCAACAGTTTCTTTCTTCTGTTGTAGAGTTTGTTTATGGCAGAGGACCACCAGATTGGCTTCCTTTTTTTGGAGGATAACATCTTGGTTCTATTAGGGATAGCATGATCCATGCACTTGTGTAAGTGCTTATAAAGTGCATTTGTGTAGGATTCGGCAGTCATACCTCTATTGTCCGTCTGCATGGGTGTCATGAAGTTTGCCACTTCTGTCTTAAGAAGTGTGAAGTTGGCTTTGGAGAAGTTTTTTACAATGGTTTCCCTAATTGGGGGTGGGGGTGGGATTTGGATGTCTAGGCTGATTAGCTTGTGGTCGGATCTGACCAACGAGGAATTGACCTCTGGTGTGGAACACCGGTTTCCCATGTTGGTAAATGACCAAGTCTAGGATGTTGCTGCCCCTGGTGGGGGTGTGAATAAGATGATCCAAGGCATTGGAATTTATGAATTCTAGAAAACGTTGAGCAAAAGAGTTGGTACATGAGTAGTTTTCCCAGTTAATGGTGGGGTAGTTGAAATCGCCCATTATTAGGGTGTTGGGTTGTACCCTAATACTTTCCAGTGTATCAAGAAATGAGGAGTGTGAATCCTGGGGCATGGTGGGGGGACTGTAGCAAGATACAATTTGGATTGCAGTCTTGCCCAGAAAACATTACCTCAAATTTTCCAATTTGAGCTTATTTATTGCATTTTTTATTTCTTTTAGATGTAACAGTGCCCCTAGAATTTTTTTGTTGGTCTTGGGTAGTTTATGGAAATTTTAGATTTTGCATATAATCTTGAAATTTTTCATTTGAGGGGCATGTTATACAGTTTTTATATATGGTCTCAAACACATTTAGGATGTCTTGATCCTCATGATTTATCCGACCTTCATAGTGTATTTCTTTGATTCTTGGTGGTCCGTTCTTTATATTTATTAGTCTGGCTACGAATTTTGAGGGTATTTGCAGCCATTCTGAATATTGGTATAGGGACCTGCTTTCTAAAAAAGTTAGATTTTCTAAGTAATGTTTATGGAGCTGCTTTTGCCATTCAACCATTTTTTTGTCTAATTCTTCTGATTATTTGTGTTGTACATCTATCTCAGCTGAAGCAATCTGAGATTCTAATTTTATTCTATTGTTAGTCTATTTTTTTTTAAACCAGGCCGATTTTTGTATTATAATGCCTTTAATAACTGCTTTAGCCGTTTCCCATTGTTTGTCATAAGGTATCTGGGTGGATATAAGGTCCTCCACTAATTGCACTAGTATGCTATTTATTTCTGTTGCTACCTCCTATTTTTGAACAATTATAGGGTTTAATGTCCATTTATTAATATATCATACCACTATCTCAAATGCACACTGTATCCAATATGCCGATGATTCCGTGTTGATTTGCTCTTCCACCTCACAAACTGATCTACTATCCCTAACTCAGAATACCTTTAACAGTATTGAAAACTGGCTAACTGATCAACAAATTCTCTTGAACCCAACAAAACCAAGCATCTGCATTTCTCTCCCACCTCTAGATCCACATCCATTATTTACTATTAAGATTAGATATGGTAAATCATCTCCCCTGATAACCAAATTGAGCTCCTAGGAGTAATAATAGATACTAACCTCAAATTTGATGCGCATATAGACCACGCTATTAAGTCCATCAACAAAAAAATAGGAACTCTCTACACGGCCAAACCTTTCCTAACCTCTTTTGCTAGGTGTGCTATTGCCCAAATCCATCTTCTCTCCACTCTCCTTTATGCCTCACCAGTATTTACAAACGTCTCTAAAGCTAACCTCAGCAAATTATCTTCCTGTTACTACCATATAGCTAGATTCGCCACAGGTATGGCATACAGAACGCACCACTGCAAAAACCTAACTGAACTTGATTGGTTGGAATTTCCTTCCCTTCTAAAGCTTAACCAGCTCACAGTAGCTCACAAAATACTCAACCATCCAGACAATACCCCAAACCTTAAGAGCATTATTAGCCCACATAATGCTATCAGGCCACTTTGTTCTTCCAAGAAGCTATCAATCCGAACCCTTCTTCTTCTTCTTCTTTCGGCTGCTCCCATTAGGGGTCACCACAGCAGATCAACTGTTTCCATTTCTTCCTGTCCACTGCATCTTGCTCTGTCACACCAATCACCTGCATGTCCTCTCTCACCACATCCATAAACCTTATCTTAGGCCTCCCTCTTTTCCTGTTACCTGGCAGCTTCATCCTTAGCATCTTTTTCGCAATATACTCTGCATCCCTCCTCAGCACATGTCCAAACCAACGTAATCTTGCCTCTTTGGCTTTGTCTCCAAACCTTCCAACCTGGGCTGACCCTCTAATATACTTATTCCTAATCCTGTCCATCCCTGTCACACCCAGTACAAATCTTAATATCTTCAACTCTGTCACGTCAAGCTCTGACTTCTGCCTTTTTCTCAGTGCTACTGTCTCCACCCCATATAACATAGCTGGTCTCACTACCCTCTTGTAGACCTTCCCTTTCACTCTTACTGGTACCCGTCTGTCACAAATCACCCCTGACACTCTTCTTCACCCATTCCACCCTGCCTGTACTCTCTTCTTCACCTCTCTTCTACACTCACCATTACTCTGAACTGTTGATCCCAAGTACTTAAACTCATCCACCTTCGTCACCTCTACTCTATCCTCCCTCTCATTCACACACATATAGTCTGTCTTAGTCCTGCTGACCTTCATTCCTCTTCTCTAGATTATATCTCCACCTCTCCAGGGTCTCCTCCACCTGTTCCCTACTCTCACTACAGATCACAATGTCATCTGCAAACATCATAGTCCACAGGGACTCCTGTCTGATCTCGTCTGTCAACCTGTCCATCACCATTGCAAATAAGAAAGGGCTCAGAGCTGATCCTTGATGTAATCCCACCTTCACCTTAAACGCATTTGACACTCCCACCGCAGACCTCACTGCTGTCACACTACCCTCGTACATATCTTGTACCACTCTTACATATTTCTCTGACACTCCCGACTTCCTCATACAATACCACAGCTCCTCTCTAGGCACCCTGTCATATGCTTTCTCTAAATACACAAAGACACAATGCAACTCCTTCTAACCTTCTCTGTACTTCTACACTCAATCTGAACCCTAAAATCCAATAATACAGCAGGTGATTCCCTGTTTGCTAACTCAGTGGGTAAAATTTGGAACCTTCTTCCTGCAAACCTTACCCAAGAGCTATCTCTTCCCCTATTTAAAAAAGGCCTCAAAAAATACTTAAGAGCTAACTGGCTCTGTCCTTGCCTAAACCCTGATTAACTCAATCCTCTTAATGTACAGTTATGCCTGCTGAATTTATCATTTCTCTATACTGTAGTTTCCCTAATGTGCTCTAAATTTGTGAAATGATCTATCTCATATTTTTTTCACACCATTATCATTTAGCATATGTCTATGTGTTCCTACCGTGGTGAACTATCTGATATATTGTATCTATATCCTTTGCTCTCTTGGAATATTATTGTACTATTATTATTATTATTATTATTATTATTATTATTATTATTATTATTATTGTTGTGGAGCTTTTTTCCCTAGGCCTCTGCTGAAAATGGACATGTATCCAGTTGGACTATCCCGGTCAACAAATGTAAAATAAAATAATAAATAAATAAGAAATGGTCTATTTGGGGCTTAATGAATTTATGGGGAATTTAATTTTTTATTGAGATTAAAAATTGAAATGGTTAAAAAAATAGACACCTAACTTATAAATAAAAAGTAGATAATAAGAATATATTAAATTGAGGAGGATTTATGGGAGGATGAGAAAAGGTAAAAAAAAATATTGTTTTGTCATGTTGAAAGTTTGTATAGGGATCAAATAGATCAAAGAGTTTAAATAATCAAATTTTTCATTGTATGATGATGTTTGGGATTTGTCTGTCATTTGTCTCCTATCTTTATATCTATCTCTAATAGAGCATTCCCCAGTCACCCCCTAAATATAATAGATGATGATCTGCTACTAGAAGGATTAAAAATTTCATATATAAAACATTGTAATGTAATGTAAAATTAAAGTAAAAGGTTGTCTATTGTCTATGGAGCAATAAATGTAATAATAAAGTAAGGGTTGTCTATATGGCAGGGGCTATAAATGTTAATAAAAGTTAATAAAAGTAAGGTTGTTGTCTATGGATGGGCTATAAATAATAATAAAAAAAGTAAAGGGTGTCTATGGAGCAGGGGCTATAAATGTTAATAAATATATAAATGTTAATAAAAAAGCAATGGTTGTCTATGGAGCAGGATTATAAATGTTAATAAAAAGTAAGCAAGCAGCGACACAGAAGAGATCCCAGGGGTAAACTTACGATCTCCCATCCATTCGTCAAATTTCTCTTGAAGAGGGTCATTGAGGGGCCCTGCCTGTCATGGATTGGGATTTTGTTCCAGAGTGAGGGGAGCCTCTGGGATATGAATTTGTCCCACCAGCATGTCCTATTTATTTCTGTGCTGAGGTTCAGGTCCCTGGAGTGTGTAGCTCTAAGGGATTTAGATTTCCTGAGGTGAAGCATGTCCATTAATTCTGGGTTGGAAATGGCTTTATACGTCAGACACAGATCGCCTCTGAGTAGGCGGCACGTAACTGAGTAGAGCTGGAGTTTCTTTAGCTGAACTGCATAGGGCATCTGTCTCAGCCCCTTGATCCTCTTGGTGAGATACTTTTGGGGTCTTTCCAGTTGCTGAAGGTGTCGGGTAAGGTACATACCAAACGGGGCATTGTACTCAATTATGGGCCTGATAAGTGATGAGTAGAGGGGCACAATGACCTCTCTTACTTCTTCCATACTTAATGGATTACCACCTATGTGGTAATTTGTGGGCACTTTGTTTTTTCCAAAGGGGATGACTATGCACTTTTTGGCATTTAGCTTTAGGCCATGGCTCTGGCACCAGTTATCCGTCTCTGTGAGACCCTTTTGGAGGATGCTTGTGTCAGTCGGAGAGTCGATTATAGCATCCAGTTTGCAGTCATCTGCGAACTTGGTCATCCATAGTCCACCCATGTTAGCCTGTACCTCAGAGAAATATATACCGAACAAGAGAGGTCCCAGGACTGAGCCTTGTGGGACACCACTTGTAACTGGTTTAGAGTCTGACATGGCACTTGCTATTCTGACCACGTGGGTTCTATCCCTGAGCCAATTTGCAACCCATCTTGTGACATAGGGGTTGATATTTAAGCTGGTGAGCTTATTTTTGATGCCCGAGTGGGGTATTGTGTCAAAGGCCTTTGCGAGGTCCAGGTAGGCTGTGTGGACTACTTTCCCTTCATCTATGTCTTTGGTAACTGTTTCAAAGAAGTTGACCAGGTTCAAAAGGCAAGATCTGCCCTTAATGAAGCAGAATTGGGTAGGATCCAGTGTCTGGAGGTTCCCAATGTCTTTGTTTATGATTTCCATGATGATACGTTCCATAGCTTTGCAGACCAGGCTAGTCAGGCTTATAGGGCGATAGTTTCCGGGATCTGTTGTGGCACCACCTTTGTGGAGTGGGACCACTGTTTCTGTACGCCATTCCTTGGGAACATATCCTGTAGTAAGGCTGAGATTGAACAGTGACTTTATATGAGGGTTTAGTTCTTCTTGGAGATCGTGTAAGATGCAGCCCGGGACACCGTCTGGTCCCATTGATGCTGTGTTTTTAGCTTTGGAGAGGGCAGCTCTCACCTGTGCATCTGTGATCTCAGCAAGGCTACACTCTGTTGGGATAGACATTTGCTCTTTTGGGGGGTAAGGGGGGGGAGAAGTTTGCACTGAACCTTTTTGCCAGGATGCTGGCAATGTCTGTGGGTTCAGTGAATTTTTTGTCATTTTACACTAACTCAGAGCATATCTGGGAGTTGCCTCCCAGGTTTCTGACATAACTAAAGAAGGCCTTGTGATTATCTTTAGTGTCTTGTGCAATTTTTCTTTCAAAGCTGGCCTTAGAAGATTTTATGAGGGATCGTAGTTTCTTGCTAGTACTGATCAGTGATGCCTTCCCTTTTTGGGATTTTGCTCTGTCATGTAGTAGCTTTCTCCTTCTGTTGTATAGCTTATTTATGGCTGGGGTCCACCAGACATGTCTCCTGCCTTTGGAGGACTGAGTCTTGGTTTTATTTGGGATAGCATGCTCCATGCATTCTTGTAAGTGTTCATAGAATGCTTTTGTAAAGGATTCTGCATTTTGGGCCGTATTGTCCACTGGCCCGGGGGCTTTGAAGGATTCCACCTCAGTTTTGAGAAGTGTGAAGTTTGCTTTTGAGAAGTTCTTCACCGTGGTTTCCTTGGCTAGGGGTGGGGACAGAATATGGATGCCCAGTGAGATTTGTTTATAGTCTGATCTTACCAATGAGGGGTATACCTCTGGTATAGAACATTGAGACCCCATGTTGGTGATGACCAGATCCAGTATGTTTTCCCCTCTTGTGGGAGTGGTGACCATTTGTTCCATAGCATTTGAGTTTATAAATTCTAGGAACCGTTGGGCCAGGGTGTTTAGGCTTGAGTATTTTTCCCAATCGATGTTTGGGTAGTTGAAGTCACCCAATATAATAGTGTTTGGAGAGACCTGCATATTCTCCGGTGTTCTCAGGAAAGCCGAGTGAGGTTCCTGTGTTTGGGAGGGTGGTCTGTAGCAGGCTACAAACTGCAAGGCAGTTTTGCCCACTGTTAGTTGCACATGGATGGTCTCCGAAGCTTCGTGCAGTGCCTCTAGCCTGGAGGTGTGGGTATCTTTGATAAATATGGATACTCCCCCTCCTTTTGTGGTTCGGTCCAAGTTTTGGGGCCGGAAAGCATGGTGTGAAGTATAGCCTGGTAGTGCTGGGGTGCTCTCGGGAGCCTTGAACCAGGTTTCTGTTACTGCACAGATATCGATATTCTCCATACTGAGGAGAGTCTCGAGTGTGTGCATCTTGAGGTTTAGACTTCTGGCTTTGAGCAGCGTTACCCTTAGTTTTTTTCCTTTGTGTTGTCTATGGGGGTGGGTTTGTCTTTTGAGCCTTGCCTAAAAAAGGCACTATGGGGGAGGCAAGAGCCTTAGCCAGTATTCGAAAACCCAGGGGTGACAGGTGCAAGCCGTCCCTAGTGAAGCAACATGGCTTGTCGAGAATGCCATCCCAGGCTGACAGACACTGGATCCCCTTTGAATGACACCAATACTTTAGCCAATTGTTAAAATTGATCATTTTGTTTTTATACTGTGGCATCATTCTTGGTGAGGGTAAGATGCTACTCAAGGTCAGGGTCATACCGGCCTGGGCTACATGATCAAAGAGCTCCTGCACGTCTTTTTTCATGTAGTCCACGGAGGTACGTCTCAGGTCATTCACACCAGCATGGACAATGACGGAGTCATACTTGTACTTGCTTTGGATTGACCCGAGTGCTTGTGTTATGTGGCAGATCCTGGCACCTGACAGGCAGCTTACAGTGACCTTCTTCTTGTTCAGCCTGGTGAATGGGACATCAGTGTGTCTGACAATAGAGTCACCTATTACAAGTGTATTAGGTGTGTTGTTTAGCCTTAAGGGTTGTGACTGTGTGGCACACTGACTTTGTGAGCTATGTGCTATGTGGATATTGTTTTGTGGTAGGTGTTGCTTGGATGTCTGCTTTGGAGGTCTCTGCTGCTTAGGCAGATTTTTATTTAGAGCCTCCGAGTATGTTTTTGTGTGTTTATGTGTTTGGTTTGCTGATGCGATAGGTCTATGTGAGACTGGATTTGTGGTGTGTGTGGTTACCTTCTCCTCCTGACAGGCTGTGCCAGTAATGGGTTGAGAGAGCTTAGCCTCCATTTTGGCTATATAGTTGCATCTCTCACATATATTTGAGTTGTTGGGAGGAGGAGAGGGTGGTTTGTATACATAAGGCAGTTGTAACATTGCCTCAAGATTCCCAGATTCACTAATAAAAAAGTAAGGGGTTGTCTATGGAGCAGGGGCTATAAATGTTAATAAAAAGTAAGGGTTTGTCTATGGAGCAGCTATAAATGTTAATAAAAAGTAAGGGGTTGTCTATGGAGCAGGGGCTATAAATGTTAATAAAAAGTAAGGGTCTGTCTATGGAGCAGGGCTATAAATGTTAATAAAAAGTAACGGGTTGTCTATGGAGCAGGGTCTATAAATGTTAATAAACGTAAGGGGTTGTCTATGGAGCAGGGGCTATAAATGTTAATAAAAAGTAAGGGTTTGTCTATGGAGCAGGGGCTATAAATGTTAATAAAAAGTAAGGGTCTGTCTATGGAGCAGGGGCTATAAATGTTAATAAAAAGTAAGGGTTGTCTGTGGAGCAGGGCTATAAATGTTAATAAAAGTAAGGGGTTGTCTATGGAGCAGGGCTATAAATGTTAATAAAAAGTAAGGGGTTGTCTATGGAGCAGGGGCTATAAATGTTAATAAAAAGTAAGGGGTTGTCTATGGAGCAGGGGCTATAAATGTTAATAAAAAGTAAGGGTCTGTCTATGGAGCAGGGCTATAAATGTTAATAAAAAGTAAGGGTTTGTCTATGGAGCAGGGGCTATAAATGTTAATAAAAAGTAAGGGGTTGTCTATGGAGCAGGGCTATAAATATTAATAAAAAGTAAGGGTTGTCTATGGAGCAGGGCTATAAATGTTAATAAAAAGTAAGGGTTTGTCTATGGAGCAGGGGCTATAAATGTTAATAAAAAGTAAGGGTTTGTCTATGGAGCAGGGGCTATAAATGTTAATAAAAGTAAGGGGTTGTCTATGGAGCAGGGGCTATAAATGTTAATAAAAAGTAAGGGTTTGTCTATGGAGCAGGGCTATAAATGTAAATAAAAGTGTCTGCGGAGTAGGGGCTATAAATGTTAATAAAAAGTAAGGGTTTGTCTATGGAGCAGGGGCTATAAATGTTAATAAAAGTAAGGGTTTGTCTATGGAGCAGGGGCTATAAATGTTAATAAAAAGTAAGGGTTTGTCTATGGAGCAGGGGCTATAAATGTTAATAAAAAGTAAGGGTTTGTCTATGTAGCAGGGGCTATAAATGTTAATAAAAGGTAAGGGCTTGTCTATGTCATGATACTTGCTAGTGAAAAGAGCCCATCTACCCTCTGAGTCTATTTTTATGGATAGAATCCCCCCTGGTAGGATCGATTTATTATAACTGCCACACCTTTGGAAGGAGAGTTATACCTGCAGCTGTTACCTGTTTGATCCATTTCCTTTTCCTTGCCCGATCCCAACGTTGTGTGGTCATGTGATTTTCTTGAAGAAAGGTTATCATTGATTTATTCTGATATGTGATATGCATGACAAGACTTCTTTTTGCTTTATCTGAGATCCCCTTAACATTCCACGAGTCTAGAGTTACCATTTCAAGAAGTTAAAATTATAATCATAGTTTAATGATAATGAAGTAAAGTACATGACTAAAGATATACCTGAGTTCTGTTGGCTATTTGTGGTATGTAATACATTCTGTATAGTGACTTCTATTCTCCTACCACCCTTATGTGGGCCTACCCACCCTTCCCTCTGTAATGGTAAGTAGTGAGATGAGTGTACATAAAGTCTTTGAGTTTGGTTTTGAATATATTGTTCATGAAATAGAGGGATGCTAAAAATACCTGTTGTGTTCCAAACGTAAGCAAGCTACTGTACTAACACCCAAGGGGCAGCTTCCCCATTCAAAAAAATGTTACTCGAAAGATAGGTATCTGACCATGAATAAAACATTATTTATCTTGTCAGCTTTTATAAGAAAGACAATTTTAAGTATTGCTACTCAAAAGAAAAGCACTACAGGGTATATTAACAGCAGTTAATCACTGGCTACATTCCGAAATCGCTGTAACTAGCCTCAGATTGCCAGCTGATTTAAATAGTATACAGGTCACCAAGTGGTTTTAGTAACAAAATAATTAACACGAGACTAATAATATGTAATATAACATTATTCCAACACTGCTATTGCTTAAAAGAAAAAGGCAGAACTGGTTATATTTAGAGCCATCTCTGCCTCTTAGTCAGGCTCAGATATAAGAACTCAGCCTTCTAGCACATGTTTTTCATGAATGCTATTTAACAACTGTCCTTTTATCTTACCCCCCTCTTTATAGACTGGAGGCTATTCGGCCACTGCAAAAATAGTTTAAATAGAGTAAACAACAACTAGAATTTGTAAAGAGTCTCTATAACCTGTCATTTGAATGAGAAAACAAACCAGTATTAAAGCAGTTTTTTTTTCTTCTCTCAATAATTAGCATAATGTTAAGGATCTCTATGAGAAGAGAACACTAGTTTTAATAACAATTATATGTGCCGCTGTATCATATGGAAAAAATAACATTAAGTTCCACTACTAACTCTATGATCTCTGTCTAATAGATTTAAACTGTGCAATGTGAGTGTTTATATTATTTACCTCATTTACTAGATGAGTTAGCATTCTTATATAAGTACCAGACTAAAGTGACATACTTAATAGAGGTGTAAATAATTTCTGCAGATCGTGTCTAAGTTAACTGTATTAACTTTACATTCTTTATGCATAAAATGTACCAATTAGATGTCATTCAGCTTACAAATAGCTGTTTAAGTCCAGTTGCTGCCAGTGGCAAGCCATCTGAGGTCGTTTCTACATGAAAGGAGGAATTATTTTCTTATGACTAAGTCTAAAACAAGTTCCTTTACTTTTAAAGCATTTTCAGCTGTTTTATCCATTCCCAGTAATGCACTGGGGCTCCCAGAAGGCTGCAGATGGGTTATTGAGTTAAAGGTGTAAGGTTACTGCTATCCCTTGTATTCCAGTAGAATTATGGGTAATGGAGCATTGCATCGCTACCAGACTCCTCGGCCTGCTTAGAAAATGCCAGAAAGAAATGGATTTTACTTTTTACCGTAAAAAATAACCAAGGTAAGCAGGATTTGGACTTAAAATGAAGAAAATGTCAGTCAGAAGTCTCAGAAAGGTTGAATTAGGATTTTTCATGCTGGATTTACTTTAAATAGACAAAGGAAAATGGATTTTGCCTCTTCAGGTGTCTCAATGGATATTTTTTTCATTTTTGTGATGAAAAGTTAATGTGGCAGGATACTTCATTTGGAAGCGTATGTTGTTTTCTATCATGTAAGAGCAGTATTTACTCAGTTTTTGCCGGTTTTGTTTGATTTCAAGAGGAAGGACTTGGCTTATGGCGACTTTATGCCCTCTCCAAGTAAAGTTCTTTTTGGTTTTGTAAGCAGAGAGTATTGCTTGAACATTGTGCTGAGTTTAGGATCCTAGTATAAATCTGTCTTGGATAATCTGCAGTTTGTGAGCGTCTTATGGATCTGTGTGCTCTTTCTATAGTTAAATCATCCAGAGGGTCTTTATTGTTTAACAGTGTACTTAGTACTTCTTTAATTATTGTGTTAAGTTGAGAGCTTTCCACAGTTTCTGGAATACCTCTGATAATAATGTTACGTCTGCTTGTAGCTTCCAAATCCAGCACTTTTTGTTGTAGTTCTTTAATATTTTTTTCATCAGTCTGCAGATTCTTAGGTTCATAGGTTCATACTAGGCTATCTGCCCAAGGGCATTTATAAGCCTAGCCCATAGTTGTGTGGCTTTCACCACCCCTTTAGTTTGAATAAAACTATACCTATTATTTTGCTGTGCCTCTGTCAAGCAGTGACACTGAAGTAATCCCTGGGGTATATCTGCAATCTCCCATCCATTGGTCAAGATTCCTCTTGAACAAGGCCAGCGAGGTGCTCTGCCTCACATGCAGGATTTTGTTCCACAGCATAGGGAGTCTCTGGGTGATGAATGTGTCGCTCCAGCACGTTCTATTAATAACCGTGTCAAGGTTTAAGTCTCCTTGTGGTTCTGAGGGATCTAGATTTTTGAGGTGAAGCATATTCATCAAATCTGGGTTTGACATGGCCTTATATGTCAGGCACAGATCACCTCTGAGCAAGCGGTATGAGACTGAATAGAGCTGGAGTTCTTTCAGTCGGGCAGCATAAGACATATTTTTGAGACCCTTTATCCTATTGGTGAGGAACTTTTGGGGCCTTTCCAGCTGCTGCAGGTGTCGGGTCAGATACATTCTGAATGGGGCATTGTACTCAATCATAGGTCTAATGAGTGATGAGTACAGGGCGCGATGACTCCCTTGATCTAGATGTGAATCCCTTCATGATCAGGTGGGCAATGTAGAAGGTTTTCTGACTACTTTAGCAACATGAGTATCAAACGAAAGGCTAGTGTCAACCTGGGTCCTCAGGTCCCTGATGACTTCTTCTGTGCTCAGTGGATTGCCACCTATATGGTAGCTAGGGGTAACCTTGTTTTCCGAAGGGTATGACTATGCATTTCTTGGCGTTTAACTTTAGGCCATGGCTCTGGCACCAGTTATCCGTTTCTGTGAGGCCCTTCTGAAGGATATCTGTGTCAGAAGTGTTTTTCCCAGTTTGCAGTCATCAGCAAACTTTGTCAGCCATAACCCTCCTGTGTTTGCTTGTACTTCAGAAAAGTAGATGCCGAACAAGAGTGGAGACCCAGGGACTGAGCCTGTGGGACACACTGTGACGGGCTTTGAGTCTGACATGGCTCCAGCAACTCTGACCCTGTGGGTTCTGTCACTTAGCCAGTTTGCAACCCATCTTGTGATGTATGGGTTTACATTCAAGCTGATGAGTTTTTCGATGATACCTGAGTGGGTATTTGGGTCAAGGCCTTTGCCAGGTTGAGGTAGGCTGTATGGACTGCCTTTCCCTCATCAATGGCCTTGGTGACTGTTTCGAAAAAGTCAACCAAGTTTAAAAGGCATGATCTGCCTTTGACAAAGCCAAACTGGGTTGGATCCAAAGTCTGCAAGTTCCCTATGTCTTTATTTATGAGTTCCATTATGATCCTCTCCATGGCTTTGCAGATAAGGCTTGTCAAGCTAATGGGACGGTAATTTCCAGGGGGTGGAGGCACCGCCCCGTGAAGTGGGACCCACAGTAAGCCGTCGCCACTCCTTGGGTACATATCCTGAGGTGATGCTAAGATTAAACAGCTGTCCTAACTGCGGGTTTAATTCCTCACTGAGTTCGGGAGCACACAGCCGGGGACACCATCCGTCCCATGGATGCTGTGTTTTTGCCTTGGAGAGCAGTTCTCACCTGGGCGTTGGAGATGTATGGGAGGCTACAATCCTCTGGTATAGATATCTCTCGTTTTGGGGGGGAGGGGGGGAGTTTGCACTGAACCTGTCAGCCAGTATGTTGGCAATGTGTGTAGGTTCAGTAATCTTCACATCATTTTGAACTAATTCTGAGCATATCTGGGAGTTTCCTCCTAGGTTTTTAACATAGCTAAAGAAGGCCTTATGATTGTCTTTTGTGTCCCTGGTGATTTTTCTCTCAAAATTTGCCTTGGATGATTTTATGAGAGCTCTTAGTTTTTTACTTATAATGATCAAAGATGTCTTACCTTTCAAGGATTTTGCTCTATCTTGTAGTAGCTTCCTCCTTTTGTTGTAGAGCTTGTTTATGGCTGGGGTCCACCAGACTGGACACTTGCCTTTGGTACAAAGAGTCTTAGTTTTGTTTGGGATTGCCTGATCCATGCAGTCCTGCAGGTGCTGGTAGAAGGCATTTGTAAATGATTCAGCGGTTTTTAATAATGTGTTTACCACTGGCTCAGGGGGCCTTAAAGGAGACCACACTTTTTTTAGAAGTGTGAAGTGCTTTTGAGAAGTTTTTCACTGTGGTCTTTTTTTTTTCAGGTGGGGGCGGATGAGGGACTCCAGCTTAGATTAGTTTATGATCTGATCTCACCAGTGGGTATACTTCCGGTGTTGAACATTGTGATCCCATGTTCGTGATGATGAGATCAAGTATGTTTTCTCCTCTTGTGGGGATGGTGACTAGTTGTTCCATGGCATTTGAGTTTATGAACTCCAGGAACCTTTGGGCTAGAGTGTTTGGGCTTGAGTAGTGTTCCCAGTCTATATTAGGGTAGTTGAAGTCACCTAGTATGATGGTGTTTGGAGATACATTTATCCCTCCAGTGTTTTCAGGAAGGCCATGTGAGGTTCCTGAGTTTGAGAGGGTGGCCTGTAACATGCTACAAATTGCAGAGCAGTCTTGCCTATGGTTAATTGCACCTGGATGGTCTCCGATGCATCGTGCATTGCCACCAACCTTGAGGTGTGTGGGTGTCCTTAATGAATATGGACACCCTCCTTTTGGTGTTGTCAGGATTTTGGGGCGGGCATGATATGAGGTGAAACCTGATAGTGCTGGGGTGCTCTCAGGGCCTTGAACCAGGTTTCTGTCACAGCACAGACATCGATGTTCTCCATACTATGAAGGGCCTCGGTGCGTGCATCTTGAGATTGAGACTTCTGCTGAGCAGCATTACCGTTTAGTTTTTTCCTTTTTGTGTTCTAGGGTGGTAGGTTTAGAATTTGAGCCTTGCCTAAAAGCACTATGGGGTGGGGGCAGGAGTGGCAAGGCCTTTAAAGCCCAGGGTGAGGGGTGCAAGCCGCCTTAAAGCAGCGCAGTTTGTCCTTGTCCATGTCATCATCCCAGACAGACAGACATTGGATCCCCTGAATGACACAGAATTTAGCCAATTATTAAAGCTGATCATCTTATCACTGTATTGTGGCATCATTCTAGGTGAAGGTAGGATACTGCTCAAGGTCAGGGTCATGCCTGCTTGGGCTACATAATCAGAGAGCTCCTCAATGTCTCTTTTCATGTAGTCCACGCCTCAGGTCGAGGGGGTCGTCGAGGACACTGACTGTGACAGAGCGTTTGTCTACTCTTGATTGACCTGAGACCTGAGTTGTTGTATGTTATGTGTGGTGTTCTCCTGAGCAGTTCTCACTGTGACCTTCTCCTTACTTCCTCTACTCAGTCTGGTGAGCGGTGTGTCTGTGTGTCTGATGGACCCCAATGACGTGTTGTGTGTGCATTGTGTTTGGCCTTAAGGGCTGTGACTGTTTGACACTCTGACTGTGTGGTCTATGTGTTGCATGTGTTTGGTCCTGAGGTGGTAGTTGTTTGGGTGTCTGCTTTGGTGGCCTCTGCTGTTTTGGTAGATTTTGATCAGAGCCTCCGAGTATGTCTTTGTGTGATTATGTGTATGATTTGAAGTTGTGATGGTACTATGTAGTGGGGTGGTATATGTGTGTGTGTGGTGTCTCCTTTTCCTCTCTGGTCTTGCTAGTCTTCCTATGAGAGAGCTCAGCTCAGCCAGTTGGTCAGATATAGTTGCATCTCGATGTATTTGTGTTTTTTGGGAGAGGAGGAGGATTGTTGGTGTACATGAGCAATTGTAACATTTGCCCTCAATTTCATTCACACCCAATGAGCAGGAGAGAGACACTAGCAACTGATCCTCACATGCTAGAAGTAATAGTAAAAACTTAAAAAGACTCCGGGATGTGGGTTCTAGGCTGGTGGGGTACTATCTATAATAAAAGTGCTTTATCAAGGTGCAAGTACTGTAGGAGCAAGTGCTAGGATTTACAGATAGAGAATAGTCTACTTGGGAATCAAGTAGAGATGAACTTTAGTTATAGGATCGCTGGTTAGATCAGCAGTACAGTTCGAGGAAGGTAGTTATAAGGGAAAATTTAAAGAGTGGAATTTAGGTAGCGAATAGTTTAACCTTGTTTACCCCGCTGCTCTTGTGTGCAACAGTGGCAACTCTGCTCCGTGCTAAAAAGCTGCATAGCAGCGGCTTTATATAGGGGCTGGAAAAAACAGGAAATGACCCAAAATGGCATACGAATTACTAGTTGCTGTCTCTAACCACTCCTCTGAGGACAAACAAGCAGCTCAGTACTCCCCACTCCCACTGGTGAGTAAAGAAACTACCTCTGGCCACACAAGAAAATGGAGGAACACAGGAACCAAATACAAAGCCCAGGGATCAGCAAAATCTGATCACTGGAACAACTAGCTAGGAAAGTTTAGGAAAGGAGAAATATTTTTTTGTTTTTTTTAGTTTTTTTGCAAACAGACAGAAAAAATACAGTAAATGCTTTTCAAGATCCTTTATTTTCACTTCATTTTCCATGGATTTTGCCTCATTCTGTTCCAGTCTGAGCATAATATGATCTATGCTGGAACTGAAAGTAGATAGGTTGTGTGAGAATCCTTGTACTTCTGTCTGAAATGGCTATAAAGCAGTTTTAAGATCTTCAAGCATTATTGTTTTTTCTTGCTTTGATCTGAGGGCTAGTTTAGTAGATTCTGTCTGAGACTTATTTGTTTTCTGTCTTTTGGATGAGATATCTGGTTGTCAGAGTTTCCATGTGCTCTGGTTGATTATCCATCTTGGTTTTCGATTTTGAGAGCTATTTGGAAGAGCTGGTATAGAAGACAGAAGATACAAAATGTTCGATGAAACTTTAAGTTGAGACAAATCTTTTTTCTTTTCCTCTATCCCTTAGGCCTGTATGCCTGCAAGAATCCTCACCATGCGGTTCAGGGATCAGCTTGTAATAAGTATTAACTTTCCAAAAGAAGAGATTTCTGATGAAAAATAAAGCTTGTATAGGTATGTATTCTTCTTGTTGCCTTAGTTTCCATTGAAAAATTGATTTTTATTCCTCAGGATTTGCAGGCAGGCAGTCAGATATTAATGAAGAGATAAGGGGAGCTGCACAGCTAGTGTGTTTACAGGCTATACACCA